>NC_140246.1:22556196-22571196 GCF_949987555.1 Borostomias antarcticus | reverse complement strand
ACCTTGGTCCCGCTCCTGGTGACCTGCATGTCCACCATGCAGCCTGTGTTCACGTAGGACGCCAGGTTGATCTCAGAGAACTCCGCCTGCAGAGACACGGGGAGGAAGACAACCAGGTGAGCATTTGACCAGGAGGAGGTGCAGTCACACACGCATGATAACCAACCTCTCACTGACCACATGTTCATTTGACCAGGAGGAGGTGCAGTCACACACGCAGGATAACCAACCTCTCACTGACCACATGTTCATTTGACCAGGAGGAGGTGCAGTCACACACGCAGGATAACCAACCACTCACTGACCACATGTTCATTTGACCAGGAGGAGGTGCAGTCACACACGCAGGATAACCAACCACTCACTGACCACATGTTCATTTGACCAGGAGGAGGTGCAGTCACACACGCAGGATAACCAACCTCTCACTGACCACATGTTCATTTGACCAGGAGGAGGTGCAGTCACACACGCAGGATAACCAACATCTCACTGACCACATGTTCATTTGACCAGGAGGAGGTGCAGTCACACACGCATGATAACCAACCTCTCACTGACCACATGTTCATTTGACCAGGAGGAGGTGCAGTCACACACGCAGGATAACCAACCACTCACTGACCACATGTTCACACTGGTACTGTATGGAACAGCACTCCAAAAAACAAGAGAAGAGATCAATCCAGAAGGAAAATAGTCTTTCTATTGGCTCTGTCAGAAACTGCTCAAATTCACACAAAAAAAAAAGAAGCTTTTTTTTATTTGTTTATTTTATTTTTATTTATTTTTATTTATTTTGACTAATTAACACAATTATTAAATACATACTTGTGGTTTGTACCAGTTTGTGTTAGGTCATCATTCATTTTAAAAGTGAATTTATTACTTAAACTAGGCTACCTAAGAAAATAAATCATAATCCACCAATGGCACAACTCGTCCGTCGACCTCAACTATTTCCAGTTTGATCTGTTACCGCAAAAAAATGAGATCTGACTGTAGCCTACTGCTCAGTGCTCAACAAGCTACAACTAGCCAACCTGCTCACAATGGCGAAAAGAGCTTTAAAAACAATTGACCACTTCTTCATAAAAAAAAACTAAAAAACTGGCAATGCTAATGAAGAAGCTACCACTCGAAATGACATCGCAGCAGGTGCAATCGAATGCAGAAGTGCTCCAGAGGCTATCGGAGCTAGCACTAGCACTAGCACTAACACTAGCACTAGCAACATCACCATCGGCGAGGAAGCTAACACCAGCAGGCAGTTGCAGTTTGATGTTGTGATGTTGGGTATGGCCTAGTGCTCGGTCATAAAGTCATATTGACATGCTTGTGGTGTCTAGATGAAGTTTGATGTGTCAAAATGTTGCCCCCCTTACTCTCACAGGGTAAAACCACCTATGGAAACAGATATGGGAGAATGAGATCACACACCAATCCCTGCGTTGATCCCGCCCCCAATACGCCTGGGCGACATCAATCGTCTAAAAAACAGGAAACTGTCATCAATCATACATCATGTATGATGTCACACGTGCGTGGAGGAGGAGTCACTCCTACCCGCCGACCCCGACATGGGGAGGAGCCGGGCTTCTGAGTCTCAGTATCAGACACGCCCCCCGCTACCCACTGAGCACCACCGCTCAGGCCTTCTCACTTCACACACTGCACTTTGAATGGTGCAGAGAAAGAGATGGGGGAGAGATGGAGAGAGAGAGAGAGGGAGAGAGAGAAAGATAGAGGGAGAGAGGGAGAGAGAGAGAGAGAGAGACAGACTAATTGAGTTATCTCTGTCTGTGGGCTCCAGGACTGCGGGACCTTGTGACAAGCCGTATCCTGGCTACCTAATGGCTTAATGAAACTCCCACAGGTACGCTGGAGGAGGAGGGAGGGAGGGAGGGAGACGGTGGAGGGAGGGAGAGAGGGCTGTCTGGGAATGTCAGTTGTTTGCAGAGAGAAACTTTTGGGAGGAAGACTTTGATTTTCATGAGGTGAGAAATAACAGCATAGAAAAAATTAAACCCAGATAAAGAGTAATGGTTTATCTATCTATTTTTATTGGTTTTCCTTTAAAGAAGCACCTTGCAAACATGTTTATTTTCAGGAGTTGAATACACGTAACATAAATGATAAGTTAGGGAAACGCAGAGGTGTGCTGTTATAATAACACACAACGCAGAGGTTAATTACGGGTTTTCCTCCGTGAAGTGCATTATTTTTCGATAACAGCACCCCTCAGAGTGTATGATCCCACTTATACCATGGCCACTTGCCAAAGACAAACATATGTGCCTTTTAGTTCATATGTTATTTATGCGTTGCTCACTGCTGCCTTTCATTATAGCCCCCCTGCGCTAAATCACGTTGCTATGGAATTACAAATTGAATGAAATTGAATGACCCACTGTCACCAGCAGACAGCCCTGAGTCCGATAGATACCCCTGTGTCTGCTGTGGATGTCGTAGCATTTAGTTAAAACACACACACACGTACACACACACATACACCAGTCCACTTCCGGCTTTAGGCCTGGGCCATAGCAAACATTTATTTATTGCTTTATAAATGTTCTTAGCCGGTAGATAAACATACTCCAGGAGCTTGCTTGATCGCAACATCTCTGTAACTATTAATGCACTCTACTGTTAGTAATGTCTCTCTTATGAAGTAGACCATGTTTACTGCTCTGTAGATGTTCTTAGCCAATAGACAAACATTTTGCAGGAGCTTGCTCGATCGTCTCGGTGAGAGAGGTCAGGGAAGAATTTTTACAGCTCACTTATCTGGCCCCCGGGTGATACAGTTTTTTTGCTTCCCTCTGGAATATGTAGGGGTGTGTCGTATACCCACCTCCCTTGTTCTCTGTAAAGCGCATTGTGTTGCCTCTGGGTATGAAATGCGCTATACAAATAAAGCTTTGATTGATTGATTGATTGATTGAATATCATATTCCCTGGAGGAAAAGCGATGACATCCAAAAGTTAACATGGGGTTTGAACCGTAGCATTAGCTAGGTACAGCTAGCTAGCATTATCTAGCTACCCACCTTCCCGCCAAGCAAATCGGGTCATGCCGTTTATCTATGTTTGTGAGCTAGCTAGCGTTAACACGTTTGTCTATGTGGCCCGTAGGGGATAATAAGTAGCTGCCCCTAGCAAATAGTACGCCCCTAGTAAATAGTACACCCCCTAAATAGTACGCCCCTAGTAAATAGTACATGCCCCCATTTTCTAGTATCTGTGCTAGAACAGTAAAAGGACAGCAGAGGGCGCTGGAGCTCTCGGAATGTAGCTGTCATCACACATGCCCGTCTCTCGCGCGGCTTAGAAGTGACGAGAGAGACAGTTAGAGCCATGAGGTGCATTGCTGACTATTGTATGTCTTTTCGCACAGGTATGAATCGCAATGGTGACAAATGTAACTCAGGGGTTATGAACCTTGCGTTGGGGTTGGATGTTATGGGGATCTGAATGTGTGGGGCTGGGATGTGTGGGTTTTTGATGTGTGCCACGCCAGTATTAACCAACTCCCGTCTCCTGCTAGCTATTAGCATGAGTATATTGCTAGTTTAGCAACGTCATTCAATGTATTCAGCTTGCTCTAGCAGCTATTTCAATCCAGTTATCTGAGAAGTGGTTGGTTAGTAGTATTTCATCAATCAACCAGCTCAGTGGCCTTGTGGTTAGAGTGTCCGCCCTGAGACTGGGAGGTCATGAGTTCGATCCCCGGGTGAGTCATACCAAAGACTATTAAAAAAAAAAGGTACCCATTGCCTCCCTGCTTGGCACTCAGCATCAAGGGCAGGAATTGGGGGGCTAAATCACCAAATGATTCCCGAGCATGACGCTGCTGCTGCTGCTGCTGCTGCTGCTCAACGCTCCCCCAGGGGATGGGTCAAATGCAGAGAACTAATTTCACCACCCAGGTCGGGTGTTTGACAATCATTGGGACTTTAAATGTTGGTGTATTGCCTTTTACACAATGGTATTTGTTCAGAGTGTTTTGAAATAAGAGTACAGAATGTAGACTGTTATTTAGCCATAGAAGTCAGTCAGCTAACCGGCTAAGAGAGACCTGTAATGTTAAATTAAGCCTGTAGTTCTAGTAGGCTAGCTACATAGACCTAGGCATTCTGTAAAGAGAGTTTGGGTAATGTAATGAAGTAGTAATGATTGAATAGGATAGAATAAATTAGACCTTGAACAGTTGATATTCATGTTAGATGCTGAAAGATAGAAATAAAGAAAGGATGTGTTTAAAGTATTGTATTATTACATTTGTTTTCTACAGAAAGGATGTGTTTGAAGTAATTTATTATTACATTTGTGTTCTAAAGAAAGGATGTGTTTAAAGTAATTTATTATTACATTTGTGTTCTAAAGAAAGGATGTGTTTAAAGTAATTTATTATTACATTTGTGTTCTAAAGAAAGGATGTGTTTAAAGTAATTTATTATTACATTTGTGTTCTAAAGAAAATGTCAGGTGCTGCTTAGATATGGTATGAGTGTATGAGTGTAGTCTCTCACGTGGCATAGAAGTTAGAAGTCAGAACGTTAGTGCCATGGAGACATGAGGTGCATTGCTGACTACTGTATGTCTTTTCACACAGGATCTTTCAAATAAATGTGTTGCACCAGTTTGCCAGATAACGTCGGTACTAGTAGTGCTAACGTTAGCACGTTAGCTTGGCAATTAGCACTAGCACAATCTAGCCTAGCAGTGTTGCTACTGCTGGGCTACTGTTATATCTTTGAAGAAAATGAGGAGCAGGCTAACGTTAGCTGTGTGGCCATGGCCCAAAATTAACTAGCTATTTACTAGCCAATGGCTGGCTGTTAAAAAATCTGATTGTTTGGTAATTTAACATGTTGCCCATATAGTTAGTTACTTATGGGCTAGGGAAGCCAAAAAGTTAGTTTTGGACCCTGCTAGTACATTACAACTACTATGCACACACTACTATAATATTGATTGAGGATCGCATGTGAGACCAAGGTAACATGCTAAATAATAATAAGAGCAAATTGCAATTATAAAAATCTATGTATTATTTTTGGCTGGTAAAAAATCTAGGCTTTGGACGATGTGTGTTATTTATCAATGTTCATAGCAGTGCTTTGGGGAGAAACAACCTGTTCTGCCCTATGAAGGCTAACTGCAATAACTAGGCTACCGTTATTATAAGTACCTGCAGCCTGACAGTTTAATTGGCTAGCCAAATGGGTTATAGGTATATGTGATATTGCATTAATTGTATCCTATTCATGGGGTAATTTACATGCCCCAAAACCATGATGGCTGATTTAACCAGAGTTCATTAAAGGAGTAGTAAAGGGAAAACGCATGTTTAGCCCTGTTTTACTTACTTATGATCACATACAATGGTTCAAAATGTTGACAAAACTAACACTGACATTTGAGAAAGTCTGATAATTGCTCTACCACCGTTTTGGTGATACAATGGATGTGGATGGGCATCTTGAAAAATCTTTCAAAAACATGTTAAACTCTCGATTCCAAAGACAAGAAGCTCACCGAGTTAAACATGTTTTTTGAATGATTTTTCATGGTGCCCACCCGCATCCATTGTATGACCAAAACGGTGGTAGAGCAATTATCAGACTTTCTCAAAAGTGCTAGTGCTTGTATATGATCATAAGTAACCTTAAAACAGGGCTAAACATGCATTTTCCCTTTACTACTCCTTTAAGTTGGAACTAAATTTTGACCAAAAGCAGGGCCGGACTGGGTGAATATTTCATGCCGGGAGTCATGCCCAAGTCAGGCAATTTGTTGATGGGGACGGGGGCATGCCATTCACCGTGTGTCAGGCCAGTTGGCGCGCCAGGCCACCAGGAAAACTCCTGGTGCTCCCGATGGCCAGTCCGCCCCTGACCAAGTATAGTAAATATAGTAATCATCTCTCTCCTTATGTTTAGCCAAGTCAGGCTGTTGAGTCAGCAGTGGAGGAGAGAGACAGGGAGGAGGAACAGGCTGTAGACTACTCTGCTCATCCTGAGCCTGCAATGATCAGGGCTCTAAGGTGCGACCATTTTACTCACATTTGCGACTAAAAATAGTTTTGTGCGATCAGAAAAAATAATTTAGGAGCACACTGTTTTCAACTATTTCACTCGCATTTTTTGCCTAAAATAAATCCATGCAAATTGGATCAAACTAAGTCAAAGTTTCGCGCACCCGTATACAAAAGTCCCACAACTTATTTTATTTTTTATAACAAGTCCCACGACTGCAACCTGCAATGCACAGAACTCTCGTAATGACGTGCGATGACAGCTCAGCTGCCCTCACTCAAAAACGACTGTGCAGCCGAATGCCCGCCAGTAACGTTAACATGATGAAGCCCATTCAATCGTATTTTGCCCGGCAAAGTGGAACCAAGGAGAGAGAGGAATTCGGTGAGGCCCGGGGGAGTCGAATCAACTGTCACTCAAAAATCGTTGTTAGGTATATTCAACATTGCACCGTAGCCTACCGCGTGCTTTTTTTTACCAACAAACTTCTGCCATGACCATGCCCCCGCGAGTTTTCATTGGACAACCCTAACCCTAACCCTAATCCTAACCCTAACCCTATCCCTAACCCTAACCCTAACCCTAACCCTAAACCTAACCCTAACCAATGAAAACTCGCGGGGGCGTGGTTATGGCAGAAGTTGGTTGGTAAAAAAAATCACGCTAGCCTACCAGTAACTTACTGGATCCACATCAAAACGCAATGAAATGCCGTTGACATCTAAAAAGCGCTTTTTTTTCCTGAAATGCGTGTCATAACGATCCAATGACATGTTCCTTTGCATCTACATTAAACTAAGCTTTTCCACGGATTTAAAAAATTGTTAATTATTATTTGCGAAGATATTGGGCTTTCTTCCCACGTTTTTTCACGGCACCGGCAGCTATGTTTCATATCCCTGCCTAAGTTCGCAAAGCATTGTGTGAGTTTTCATCTACCCCTCGGTTTCAAGTCAGCATCTGAAAACCCTCGTTTTAGAGGGCTGTTTGAACTCCACTAGCCCTCGATATGCTCCCTAGCCCTAGAAGCTAAAAGGAATGGGACACACTACCCTACGCGTGAACGCGCAAAATGTAGGGGTGGGGCCAAGGGCTAGGGCTAAGGGGGGTATTGGGATTGGGCCATAGTCTTCATTAGGACCAATGAACATGATGCAGTGTGTGGGAATAGTATAGTCTTCATTAGGACCAATGCACCTGATGAAGTGTGTAGGAATAGTATAGTCTTCATTAGGACCAATGCACCTGATAAAGTGTGTGGGAATAGTATAGTCTTCATTAGGACCAATGCACCTGATAAAGTGTGTGGGAATAGTATAGTCTTCATTAGGACCAATGCACCTGATAAAGTGTGTGGGAATAGTATAGTCTTCATGAGAACCAATGCACCTGATGAAGTGGGTAGGAATAGTATAGTCTTCATTAGGACCAATGCACCTGATGAAGTGTGTGGGAATAGTATAGCAGGAGAGGATGAGAGCTCCTATGGTGAGCAGGTTATCATTGTTTATTGTTGGCAGTAGGCCTAATGTGTGTGTTGCTAATAAAAATGTGTTATTTCGAATTTTTTCGTTGCGCTCCTAAATTTCTTTCTGTGCTCCTAAATTTTTTCATTTAGGAGCACATGTGCTCCTAGTGAAAAATGTTAGCTTAGAGCCCTGATGATGTTTTTAAATTATCACCCCAAACAAGATTATAAAAATCCTGTGGTGAAGACGGTGTTCACAGGTAGAGATGGCAGAAGCAGGAGGTGGCTGACATATTGTGAAGAACGTCACAGGTTGTTTTGTTTTGTGTGCCTGGCCTTTAGCAAGACAACTGACTCCAGCATTTTCCTGACTGGAATGTCCGACTTGAGACATGTGCACCAGAGAACGGAAGAGCATGAAAAAAGCACGGCACACATTGTGCACAAGCTTATTTTTTAAACTGCTCAAAAGCTGATGTAACCCAGATAAACTCAAGGGATAGAACTTAAAATAGAATAGACTAAATTAGAATCATTAAGATGAAAACCTGAATTCATAGTTGGAGGAGTTATTGGTCATTTTGAACAAACAGCCAATTAGGCATAGATACTTGCTGGATGTTGACCAATTAGAAGCTAGAACCCAGGGGGCATAGGTTGAGCGGAGCGCAGAGAGGGAGATGGACATTTTTCCTTTGGAGCTTACAAAGTGAATTCAACATACAGTAGATATCCCAGAAATTTGACTAATACACTGAGCGAGAAGCCTTATTATTACTGAACAAAAGTGACAGTGAAAGTTATCTGTGAAGTGAACAGGAGAATAGTAGTTACTGTAGAAAGCCATTGACGGCTTAGCAACGGCTCTCATATTGCATATGAGAAAGAATGCAAGAAGAAAAAGTAGAATTAGCGACCGGACCACTTTTTAAAAAAAAGTTCTCTACAGTAGCCTACATTGGAAACCTTCCCTTGGTGAGTTAAACGTTCACTAGGAAATATAGATTTGGGATTATATGGTTGTGAGACCGTCTTCATCAAACTGTTTAGCCTAGCTTAGCCTAGCTTCGCGCTAGCCATGTAGCTCGCATGGTCGGCACTTTTCTTTGATCCGCGGTGCAGACATTAGGGACTTTAAGCAACGACCCCTACGACGGGCCGCTACGGAAATGGATCAGTGCTCGATACTGTAGATAAACCTGCCAGCCGTAGCAGCTGATTCTACGACGGCAAAACCCCCTGTTTCGCGTAGTGGCTACAACGTCTCAGACGCTTCGCCGTAGGGACCGGTCGGCTGTTTGCTTAACGATTTTGATCGATCGATAGCGTCATAGCAGATATATTTCCGGCCACCGTAGCAGTCCTGAAAACCGTTGTTGCTTAAAGTCCCTATTTTAGTTCGCGTGACGGGTGTCTCACTGATCACGTAGTCAGCTACTGTGAGGGCTATTCAGCGTCTCCATAAATGATGATTGATGATGAGGGATTTCCAGGCTGTCAAGGATGCTGCTGACAGCTTCGTGAAATGGGCAAATGAAAAAATTGAGGAGAAGGATGAGGAGCCAGACATGGAAGTGGAGGCTGCACTGCCACAGAAAAGAACCAGGAAGAAGGAAGCCAAAGCCATGCCAGGAGAGATGGCTCAGGATGGGACGATGGAGGATGCAGACAGAGCCTACGAGGTCAAGGTCCACGACCAGATTGTTGATACAGCTATTGAGGCCATCCACCGAAGATTCCTGATCTTCCTGGCAATCTTTATGCAGACTTGTCATTTCTGGATCCCCAAAACTTCCATCTGATCTGAACCAGCGCTCTCCCTCACTCTGCGCTTGTAGAGGGTTAGCAAGTACCTGGTTAAATTTGACAGCATGGCAACAGTTGACAACCTGCAGTCGGAGCTGAAAAGTTTAGTAGACCAGTGGGACAAGTTTCACCACTGGATGTGACCCAATGGAAAGGAAGAGGACATGGAGATCATCAACAAAAGCTGTGCCTCCTGCAAAGAGTGCCCACTGTGCTGCTATCAAATTCTCCAGAGATTCAACATACTCACAGAGGCATATCCCCTGCCTGGACTCAAGATTCAAGATCAAGATTCAAGGACTCGCGTACAAGTTCCTTCTGACACTGTCAATAACCCAGGTGGCCTGTGAGCGATCATTCTCAACACTTAAATACATTAAAGGCAGACTGAGGAGCAGCCTGTCTTCTAGCAGATTGGAAGCCTTCATGTCGATGGCCACTGAAAAAGATGCTAGTGGCTTTGGACACAGACACTGACAACACTGACAAAGTGGCAGAGAGGAGTGAGCTACTGAGGAAACTGCTGTTATAGTAAGGTGATATGAAATTGTTAATATTATAAAATGATTCATAATAATGTAGCAGCTTTTTAGACTGAAAATAATGTGATCATGTGACTTATTATTACCCCCCCCCCTCCCCTGTCTCTCAAAGGATGCCTGGCCCTAACTTGTGTGGTTCAGCTCTCACCCCCCCCCCCTCTCTCTATCTCTCTGGCTCTCTCAGGAGATTTATTGTACTTTGTACAACTGTTACTTGAGTATTGGGATGTTAAACTCCACAGCCACGTCCGACCACCAGGGAGTCAAGGGTGAGTGAGTACACTCGTCCATTTGCACTGGTACACTTATTCACGGAACTTACTCATCTTTGTAGTGGTTTGGGGAAATAGTATGGTGGTATTGCATATTGAAAGGATTTTGTACTGGTGGGTGGTGTCCAACCAATGGTGGTGGGCCGGTCTGGGCCAAAAATGCCAGGGCCGATTTTTTGTCTTGGAAAAAAAAAAATCGGCAATAGAATAATATTGTATGCATAATCACAGGAGAATATATGGTTTAGTCAAGCGCAAAACATGGTGTTTGATGCAAGCTCACTCGGCTGAAGTGGACCAGATTGTTATGGTCCTGGCCGTACACCCCCTGCTCACGGCCTGGACCCTAACCCCTGGACTCTGAACCCCTGCTTGGACACCTGCCCCTGAGCTCCTGTGCCCCCTGGACCCTCCTGGACCCTGAGCACCTCCCCTCCCAGTGACTGCCCCTGCACTACCCCCAGAGACTTTTGCACGTTGTTCACATTGTCACCTGGTTTTGTTCTGCCTCCTTGTGTGTTTGGTCTTGTGTTCGTTGTCTTGTCTTCTATGTTGGTTTGTGTCCTCCCTGCCCTAGCTCTAGACACCTGTCCCTCACTAGTCCCACATCACTCCTGTCCCTCTCCACTCCTGTTCCTCTAGCGTAGTCTTCCCTTCTGGACCCTCCTTGTGTTTCTAAACTCCCCTCTCTAGTTCCCAGTCCCTGTTCTAGTCCCCTCCTTTAGTTCGCTGGTCCCCTCTAGCTCCCCCTTCTGGTTTACCCTAGTTTCCTGCCCAGTCCCAGCCTTGTTCCTTGTTCCCTTTTCTTGTTAGGGCCCGAGCACTGGCGGTGCGAGGCCCTATTGTATTTCGAAGGATTATTATTCTACCTTCTCCCTTCTCCTTCTTCTTCTCCCCAAACAAATGCCTTTTTGGCGGCCTAAACATCGATGAAAACGGATGAAACTTTGCAGATACATCAGTCCCGGTGAAAAATTTGATAATTCATGGGTGACGGAAATGGGCGTGGCAAAACGGCTCAAGAGCGCCCCCTGGAAAATTTAAAATGGCGAGCCCCACCTTCCAGTTTGATGTAGGCAAACGAAATTCGGTAGGCATATGTAGTTCATCGAGACACACTAAAATGTCTCTAAGAGCTATACCCAACATGCAACAGGAAGTCCGCCATTTTGCTCTTAATGTGCCATTTTGTCCGTGTTTTGACCATTTCCATGCCTCGTACTTCAACGAACTCCTCCTACAGATTTCATCCGATCAACTTCATATCCGGTCAGCTTCATCTTAAGACCTTTGTGATCAAAAGTTATCAAAAAAATTGAGTTTTCACCAAACACCCTTGCCGCGGCGCCCCGCCAAAATTTGACATTTCGCAATAAAACACGAAGTCCTCATAACTTCTCCATACATTATCCAATTTGTCCGATATATCTCACGCTTCATGACGGTTCTGTCGTGAACACATCTATGTGTCAGTATTGCGTCATACTTATAGCGCCAACTATTGGTGAAACAGGAAGTCCTCATAACTCCTCCATACATTATCCAATTTGTCCGATATATCTCACGCTTCATGACGGTTCTGTCCTGAACACATCTATGTGTCAGTATTGCGTCATACTTATAGCGCCACCTATTGGTGAAACAGGAAGTCCTCATAACTCCTCCACACATTATCCGATTTGTCCGATATATCTCACGCTTCATGACGGTTCTGTCCTGAACACATCTATGTGTCAGTATTGCGTCATACTTATAGCGCCACCTATTGGTGAAACAGGAAGTCCTCATAACTCCTCCATACATTATCCGATTTGTCCCATATATCTCACGCTTCATGACGGTTCTGTCGTGAACACATCTATGTGTCAGTATTGCGTCATACTTATAGCGCCACCTATTGGTGAAACAGGAAGTCCTCATAACTCCTCCATACATTATCCGATTCGTCAGATATATCTCACGCTTCATGACGGTTCTGTCCTGAACACATCTATGTGTCAGTATTGCATCATACTTATAGCGCCACCTATTGGTGAAACAGGAAGTCCTCATAACTCCTACATACATTATCCAATTCGTCCGATATATCTCACGCTTCATGACGGTTCTGTCCTGAACACATCTATGTGTCAGTATTGCGTCATACTTATAGCGCCACCTATTGGTGAAACAGGAAGTCCCCATAACTCCTCCATACATTATCCGATTTGTCCGATATATCTCACGCTTCATGACGGTTCTGTCCTGAACACATCTATGTGTCAGTATTGCGTCATACTTATAGCGCCACCTATTGGTGAAACAGGAAGTCCTCATAACTCCTACATACATTATCCAATTCGTCCGATATATCTCACGCTTCATGAAGGTTCTGTCCTGAACACATCTTTGTGTCAGTATTGCGTCATACTTATAGCGCCACCTATTGGTGAAACAGGAAGTCCTCATAACTCCTCCATACATTATCCAATTTGTCCGATATATCTCACGCTTCATGACGGTTCTGTCCTGAACACATCTATGTGTCAGTATTGCGTCATACTTATAGCGCCACCTATTGGTGAAACAGGAAGTCCTCATAACTCCTCCATACATTATCCAATTTGTCCGATATATCTCACGCTTCATGACGGTTCTGTCCTGAACACATCTATGTGTCAGTATTGCGTCATACTTATAGCGCCACCTATTGGTGAAACAGGAAGTCCTCATAACTCCTGCATACATCATCCGATTTGCACCAAATTGCTGACGCTTCGTGAAGGTCGCCTTCTGAACACATCTATGCGTCGGTATTGAGTCACACTTACAGCGCCACCTACTGGTGAAACAGGAAGTCCTCATAACTCCTACATAAGTTATCCGATTTACTCAACATTTCTCACGCTTCATCAAGGTACCGTCCTGAACACATCTATGCTTCGGTATTGAGTCACGCCTAGAGCGCCACCTACTGGTGACAGGAAGTTTCTCTCAGTACTGCACACCGAAATAGCACAGCCTTTAACGGCGCAGCACCCCGACACGCGTGGGGTGCGAGGGCCCGCTCACTGCTGCTCGCAGCCCTAGTTTCCTAGTTCCCTCTGTCCTTGTTTTGGTGTGTTGCTTGGAATCCTCCATGTCTTTGTCTGGGTGATTGTCTGCACCTGTGTCTCGTTATGTCTTGGTGCCCTCCTGTTTCATGTGTTCTCTGTCGGTTCAATGTTAGAGTGTTGCTTCTAGTGTTCTTCAGTTTTCTTTTGTATTTTTGCATTTAAACTTTTTGAACCTGCTTTGCCTGCCTGCCGTCTGCTTTTGGGTCCCATCTCCACCACCCAACCCTAACACAGACTCAGACTATGCCAGACAGGGAATTAAGAAAAAGTTGCGATATATACTGTAATGAGAAACTGACAACATCTACATCTACATGGTTTCTTTCTCGCCTGAAAAAATATTCAAACGTACATAAAGTGACATATTTACAGTCGTAGAGCCAAGATTAAAAGTCTGAGATTAAAATGCTGAGATGTAAAACGAGCATTAATTTGTGATTTGTGAAAACTGTGATGAGGCTCCAGCCATGCATTTGTCGAGAAAAAATACACACCCCTCCGGCAAATCAGAATTGAGTATTCACCCAGCCATGGTATAGGCTGTATTCCAAATGCTAGGGCTCTACCTTTCGAAGGGAATATAATCGGGGCCACGCCCACCTCCACCATATTGAAGGGCGTTCCAATCCGAAGGGCGCAAAAGTACTCCCTTCGAAGGGCCCTTCGTAACGGTCATTTTCAAAGTGAGCAAGCGATGGTCACTTTTGCTCCCTTTGCTCCAACAACTCTTTGCGACTGCGACGTCTCCGGTCAATAATTTATCAACAAATATGGTGGGCGTATGAGGTGACAGTAATTTGGCAACCTAGCTTAATGGTTTGTGGACATTGTACCTTAATCTGTCGATGGAAAAAAAAATGTTTAGTAGACATCTTAGTTACATCATGATTGAACTAGCTATCTGTATTTTTTTTATTATGTGTGTGGTAATTATTGATTTTGACGAATTTACGATGTAGCTAGCTAACTAGCATTAGCCCAAGTTGGCAGCTGTTGGTCAGCGATTGAGAGACGGAACTCCAGCCCGGCTGATAACCCTCCGTCGCTGGAAGGGAGGGTGCATCAGTCAGCTGTGATCCTTGACAGTACCAGCCTACTTTATGTCTGAATACAATCCAACGGCTATTTCCCAATAAAGAATCTCTTCAGTGCACAAGCAACTCCCCCAAAGATAATAATTAGAAGCACAAGCTAAACACAAGCTAGTTGTGTTTATCTGAGATACGAATGGGACATCGGACGCAAAACTAGCAATAGCCGATTGGCTCCAGCTGTGTCAAACTCAGCTGCTTAAATAGATGGTGCACAATTATTTTGTGACATTCTCCGATGACCCTGCCGTTTTGGGCTTATAATAGCTTGAGATCAGGACACATCACTTTCCCACTCCGAAAGCTTACCTTCTGTTAAGATAGGATTTACCCGAAGTTATGGTTAGCCATATACCTGTAGCTTGTGACAGGCTGTTGACACATGCGACAGCCCTGAAAATGACGTTGAAGGGCATTCCAAACGAGCATTATTTTGACACCCTGCTCCCTATGCCCTTCACAGTGCTCACTATGAAGGGAAGACACTCCGTAGGGTGTAGGGATGAGCCCTTCGGTTTGAAATACAGCCAGAGTGCCTAAGAGGAAGCAGGAAGAGCCGTCCCATGGGACCTTAATTCAGAAAAAATATGTACGGTAGTCAATGATGATTAACCAATAATTTCTTGATCCCGTTTGAATTGTGCCATGACTATACACATTATGTTTGTCAATTTAAAACGTC
>NC_140246.1:22523696-22551196 GCF_949987555.1 Borostomias antarcticus | reverse complement strand
CAGAGCAGGTGTAACAGTAGATGACCAGACGCTCCTCTGACCTGCTCATCTGTAACACTCAGAGCAGGTGTAACAGTAGATGACCAGACGCTCCTCTGACCTGCTCATCTGTAACACTCAGAGCAGGTGTAACAGTAGATGACCAGACGCTACTCTGACCTGCTCATCTGTAACACTCAGAGCAGGTGTAACAGTAGATGACCAGACGCTACTCTGACCTGCTCATCTGTAACACCCAGAGCAGGTGTAACAGTAGATGACCAGACGCTACTCTGACCTGCTCATCTGTAACACTCAGAGCAGGTGTAACAGTAGATGACCAGACGCTCCTCTGACCTGCTCATCTGTTTGGGGACCCGGGGAGAGCGCAGCGCTGCTTCAGCCCAGAGAGACGGCACCCTGGCCGGCTGCATCCCTCTCTGAGGAACCTCCCCTCCAGACACGTTGCGCATGGAGAACTCAAACCAAGCGATTAAGCAGGATGGAGAGTAGTGTCCAACCGATATGCTTTTTTTTAAGGCTGATCCTATACCGATTTACTATATTTGTGGCTGATATCCCAATATTGGGTGGCAGATATTAAACTCACTCGCTCACTCAAACTTCCCATTTACTGCTGACTTGTACTGTTTGTAACATGTCTTGGAGTTTGCACAATAAATACATTGGAAAAAAAATACATTACTGATAGCAGATATTTGTAAAAGTGTGAATATTGGCCCGATATATCGGTTAACCGATTAATCGGTCGGACTCTAATGGAGAGTACCTGGAAGACGTCACTTCAGCCCCTGAGCTCTGGCTTCTGGGTATGCTCTGCAGGCTGGCTACACTGGGGTTACCACCGATACACACACACACATACACACACAAACACATGCACACACACAAACGCACGCACACAACCACCCCCCCCCACACACACACACACATACCCACATACACACACACACAGTCTGCCCGGTCCTCAGAACCAGTGGACAGCTTGGTAAACACGGCAAAAGCCTCCAAATATGGTCCCCTGACCCCTACCCCTCCCTACTTCTCTCCCTCCATCTCTCTCCCTCTCTCATTCTAACTCCCTCTCTCTCCTTCTCTCTCTCTCTCCCTCTCTCTCTCTGGTGTTCAACACCAGCACATACGAGGCTCCTCTGGAATCTCGGGGATAGTATTTTTAGCGCTCTACTAATGGGTGTCATGGTGGTTCAGATGTGCAAGGTGCCTTTTGTTGTGGTCAAGCAAGAACTGTATGCCAAACTAAAACGTCCCAACACAAATCCCAAACTGCAAGTCAAACACGGTTCTGTATGCAGACTCAGAGATTCTTGATCATTCTGTACACCTGTTTCTACATCTTCTTCCATCCATCCATCGTCATCCGCTTATCCGGGGCCGGATCGCGGAGGCAGCAGTTCCAGCAGGGGGCCCCAGACATCCCTTTCCCTAGCAACATCAACGAGCTCTGCCTGGGGGATCTTTAGCTGCTCACAGAGATGTAATCCCACCACCTGGTCCTGGGTCTACCCCGCGGTCTCCCAGCTGGACATGCCTGGAACACCTCCCTAGGGAGGCGCCCAGGAGGCATCCTCACTAGATGCCTGAACCACCTCAACTGACTCCTTTCGACACAAAGGAGCGGCAGCTCTACTCTGAGTTTCTCACAGATGACTGAACATCTCACCCGATCTCTAAGGGAGAAACCAGCCACCTTCCTGAGAAAACTCATCTTAGCCGCTTGTATTCTTGATCTTGTTCTTTTGGTTATGACCCATCCTTCATGACCATAGGTGAGAGTAGGAACGAAGATAGACCTGTAGATCGAGAGCTTTGCCTTTTGGCTCAGCTCTCTTTTCATCACAACAGTGCGGTAAAGCGATTGCAGATCCGCTCCTGCTGCTCCGATTCTCCGGTCAAACTCCCACTCCATAGTCCCTTCACTCGTGAACACTCCCAGATACTTGAACTCCTTCATTTGGGGTAAAGACTCATTCCCTACTCAGGTGCTGACTTTCATCCCAGCTGCTTTGCAGTTGGCTGCAAACCGATCCAGAGAGTGCTGGAGGTCACAGGCCGATGATGCCATGAGGACCACATCATCTGCAAAAAGCAGTGACGCAATACCCAGCTCACCGAACTGCAAACCTGCCCCTCCAAGGCTACGCCTCGATATCCTGTCCACGAAAATCACAAACAGGATTGGTGACAAAGGGCAGCCCTGACGGAGGCCAACCCCTACCGGAAACAAATCCGACTTACTGCCGAGGACATGGACACAGCTATCGCTCTGGGTGTACAGAGATTGGATGGCCCTAAGTAGGGACTCCCTCACCCCATACTCCCGCTGAACCCTCCACAATATCTCTCTAGGGACCCGGTCATAAACCTTCTCCAAACCCATAAAACACATGTAGACAGGTTGGGCAAACTCCCAGGTCCCCTCCAAGATCCTTGCGAGAGTGAAGAGCTGGTCGATGGTTCCACGACCAGGACGGAATCCACATTGTTCCTCTTCAATCTGAGGATTGACTATCGGCTGGACCCTCCTATCCAGCACCTTAGAGTACACTTTCCCTGGAAGGCTGAGTAATGTGATGCCTCAGTAGTTGGCACACATCCTCTGGTCCCCTTTTTTGAATATTGGGACCACCACCCGTCTGCCACTCCTTTGGCACTGACCCAGACTTCCACGCAATGTTAAAGAGGCGTGTCAACCAAGATAGCCCCTCAACAGCCAGCGCCTTCAGCATTCCCGGACGGATCTCATCAGTCCCTGGGACCTCACCACTGTGTTGTTTGACTACGTCAGTGACCTCCTCCAGGGGAATTGACGATGACACCCCTTCATCTTCCAGCTCTGCCTTGATCGTAGAGGGTGGATTAGTCGGGTTTCCTCACTGCTCCTTCCACCGAAGTTTAGTTTAGTTTAGTTTATTTGGATCAGGACAGTGCATATTGATGAACGTGTAAACAAACATGTAAATATGCCAGATTGTAGCCCGGAGGCTAGTTTCCATCTGGAGTCCATTAGGCAGGTTGATGTTACAAAACAAGTTACAAGAGGTACATATATAAAACACAGACACAGTACAATATATAAAACATAGAAAAATGTCATGCAGTTAGTCGTGTACACATTTTTGGTTGGCTCTAAGCCACACCTTTAGATGCCCCTTAAAGGTGGCAAGAGTGGGGCAATCCCTTATGAATAGGGGGAGGCTGTTCCAGATTGCGGACCCCTTGTAAGATAAAACAATTTGGCTAAAAGAGGTTTTTCTAAAAGTAATCACACAGTCCCTATTTGCAACGGCTCTTGTGAGCCGAGTTAGGTTGGTGGTGGATCTGTATATAATAAACTCATTCAGAGGGGGTGGCGCTAGACCATGAAGCACTTTGTAGATCAGGCACACAGAGGAGAAGTAACTGAAATTTTCAAAGCTTAGAATGTTGTATTTTGCTAAAATGTTGCAGTGGTGATAAGTAAAAGGTTTTCTGTCCAGAATCTTTAAAGCTTTTTTGTATAGGAGTTCAACTGGTTTCAATGTTGTTGCACCTGACATAGACCAACTGGTTATACAGTAGCTCAGATGTAAAGTGCTCCTTTCATCTTCATCTTCTTGTTTACCTTAAAGCAGGGGTCTCAAACTCGCGGCCCGCGGGCCATCTGCGGCCCGCCACACCCCTCCATCCGGCCCGCGACATGATGTCAGAAATATAATGTAATCCGGCCCGCAAAATAATTTCTTGTAAACGGCGCCGGCAGGCAGGCCTACAATGCAAAATTCAAGTCGCTCAAACGTGGGGCGAAATTCTGTTATTGTGCGCAGCGCGCGAGGTGAACGATGCAGTCACAGGTGCAATCAATCGGCATGCAACTATGAACGGAATGCAGCTCGCCACCGAGAGGCTGTTTTCATGGTTAACTAACGTTAGGAACACAGACAGTTTCAAGAAAGATGGACATTGCAGTATTTTTTGTAGAGTTCAATGGAAATGCTACCTGCCTGATATGCAAGAACAAAGTCGCCGTTCTGAAGGAATATAATGTCAAGGGCTGACGTCTCAGTCTTTCAAGATAAGTGTCTAGCCAGAAATAGAGTAGTAGCCTACACATGTATTCAAGTGTCTGGTAAGAAATGGAAACAAACTTGAACTTTAATAAATGCAAGAAGCTAGCTACAGGTCTAGGGCAGGCTTACAGTAGTGATGCATCTTGCAGCTAAAACAGAATAAAGTACAAATGTAAGCTATTCAAGATCAAATAAAAGTAAGGAAAAAATATTTGCAGTACTAACTGTTAAAATATATTAAAATGAATGGAAACCGGTTTGAATTTGTATGATGAAAATGTTAGTTATGGAATAGTCTTGCAACATTTAGTGACTGAGTTGTGAGTCTAGTTATGGAAATGAAAAATGACATTTTCCGAAATATTGCACTTTCTTATAGTTAGTAGTAGTTGAAGTTGACGTGGCCCTCCTATGAGTTGACGATACCAGCAGTGGCCCCAAGCCAGTTTGAGTTTGAGGCCCCTGCCTTAAAGCCATCAAGGTTCTCATGTGTACTTGTCAGGTTCTCACGTGTACTTGTCAGGTTCTCACGTGTACTTGTCAGGTTCTCAAGTGTACTTGTCAGGTTCTCACGTGTATTTGTCAGTGTTTCCTCAAAATGAGCAGCTTGTCACAATGACAGTGGACAAGTTCCAGAAAGCAACAACCAGAGAGCTCTCACCTAGACAGAGGGATCACAGCGGGCCACAACACCACTGTGAGATGCATTTAGACTGAACCTCTGCCTTCTCCCTCTCTCACCCCACAAATCTCCCATTATAGCTCTAGTCAAATAAACACCGACCCGGCTCTGACCAGCTCTGCCAGCAGCTGCTCTGAGAAGCCAGATCCAGACTGGGTAGAACCGCTGATAGAGCCGTTTTGTTCCAAGCCAGATGGAGGTTCTGATCATGCGGTTTCCCTCTGAGGTACAGTAGGAGAATAGTTGTTATTCTGCAACTGTGACGTCTGTTTATGCCAACTGGAAACAATTCACCTCCTCAGTCTCATCAAACACATGTTCTTCTGTTACCAGGCTGATTCAGAGAGCAGTTTGTATATACCTCCCTCTCCCTCTCTCTCCATCTCTCTCCCTACCTCTCCATCTCTGTCTCTATCTCCATCTCTCTCCGTCCCTCCATTTCTCTCTCCATCTCTCTCCCTGTCTCTCTCCATCTCTTTCTCTGTCTCCCTCTCCCCCTCTCTCTCCATCTCTCTCTTTCTCCCTCTCTCCAACTCTCTCTCCCTCTCTCCCTCTTTATCTCCTTTTCTTTCTCTCTCCCTCTCTTTCTTTCTCTCCATCTCTCTCCCTCTCTCTGTCCCTCCCTCTCTCCTCTCTGTTATGTATAGCTCCCTCCTGGAACACAGACTATCAGAACAATGCTGGCTCAACTAAGCCTCCTTGACCTACATCAGCTGGTCTGATCAATAGGCATCAGGGGGAAACAGGAGGTACAGGGGAGCAGGTGAATCAAACACCTTTGGGAGCATCAGGGTCAACACCATAGAACACAGGAGAACAGGGTCATCAGGGTCAACACCATAGAACACAGGAGAACAGGGTCATCAGGGTCAACACCAGAGAACACAAGAGAACAGGGTCATCAGGGTCAACACCATAGAACACAGGAGAACAGGGTCATCAGGGTCAACACCATAGAACACAGGAGAACAGGGTCATCAGGGTCAACACCATAGAACACAGGAGAACAGGGTCATCAGGGTCAACACCATAGAACACAGGAGAACAGGGTCATCAGGGTCAACACCATAGAACACATGAGAACAGGGTCATCAGGGTCAACACCATAGAACACAGGAGAACAGGGTCATCAGGGTCAACACCAGAGAACACAAGAGAACAGGGTCATCAGGGTCAACACCATAGAACACAGGAGAACAGGGTCATCAGGGTCAACACCATAGAACACAGGAGAACAGGGTCATCAGGGTCAACACCATAGAACACATGAGAACAGGGTCATCAGGGTCAACACCATAGAACACAGGAGAACAGGGTCATCAGGGTCAACACCAGAGAACACAAGAGAACAGGGTCATCAGGGTCAACACCATAGAACACAGGAGAACAGGGTCATCAGGGTCAACACCATAGAACACAGGAGAACAGGGTCATCAGGGTCAACACCATAGAACACAGGAGAACAGGGTCATCAGGGTCAACACCATAGAACACAGGAGAACAGGGTCATCAGGGTCAACACCATAGAACACAGGAGAACAGGGTCATCAGGGCCAACGCTGGAGAACAGTGTCATCGGGGCCAGTGGTGTACAGCTGTGCCAGGCTCCAGCAAACCAGGGGCTTCAAAGTAAAACATCCATGGTGGGTAACGTCAACACAGATGCCCTCTACCGCTGAGCAGAAGGCATGAGGCGATGATGATGGCTAGGGATCCCCCCCGGTTGGCTGTGAGTGCAGAGGGGAGGAGAGGAGCATGGCCGGGGGGGGGGGGGGGGGGCTGTCTCAGGGCCTGCTGAGCAGATGTTGCCCCTGACGACCTGCCGACAACGTGGAACGACTGGCGGTCTCGTCTCTTTCATGGTCCCAGAACCTCCGGGACCCGCAATCAAGCAACGACTTCTGACTGCTCACACTGACAGCGTGCTGTTTGTCTTCTCCTGCGCAAGGATAACAAACAACTTCTTGTACGAAGTTGTCTAGTCCAGCATCAACACACACCAGTCACCTGCAGCTACCGCACAGCATCAACACACACCAGTCACCTGCAGCTACCGCACAGCATCAACACACACAGTCACCTGCTGATATCGCATCTGAGGCAGGTGGCCCAGCTCTGAGGGAATGAGGAGTCGCTGGTTCTGGATGGGACAAGGCCACTTGTCAGGTGATTTCCCATCAGTCATTGCCATAAGCGGAGGTACTGTACCTAGCCCCAACACTAGCTCATAATTGAAAGTCGCTTTGGATAAAAGTGTCTGCTCGAATGACGTAAATCTTCAAAGGACGGTAACCTTTCACAAGAAAGGTAGAACATGGCAGGGCGCAGTCACGCGGTACATGATTGGACGAGACCCTCAGCTCAGCAGAGGTGGAGCGCAAACAGAACTTTGGGCATCTGAGAAATGGTATTGTCATAGCTACTAGTGTTGTCATGGTACCACAATTAGGACCCACGGTATGATACCAGTCAAAGTATCACAGTTCTGGGTAGTATCGCGACACCACGGCAAAAATTAGGCAGATGTGACTTTTGGCATTTATAAAAAGATTAATTGCACTTACTCGCACTCTGATAAAGCTTTCTGTCCATTTCTAGACATTATAGTTTTAAGGAACTTTACCCCCCTCTTTTTTAGAAACTGCCTCCTGGTTACCACATGCATGATCTGATTTTAAAAAAACGACTGACCATCATATTGCCATAAACAGTGTACACTATAAAACAGGTAGCTAACAACAAGCCTAGAAATTTACCTCAGCTTAGCAAGTGAGCAAGCTCATATGGCATTTTGGGACGTAACGTTCGTTCGCTTGTCTTTGAAATTGAGAGTTTAACATGTTTTTTGAATGATTTTTCACGGTGCCCACCCACATCCATTGTATGACCAAAACGGTGGTAGAGCAATTATCAGACTTTCTCAAAAGTTCTAGTTTTGTCAACATTTTGATCTGAACCATTGTATATGATCATAAGTAACCTTAAAACAGGGCTAAACATGCGTTTTCCCTTTACTACTCCTTTAAGGCTGATTTGTGAATGACAGTCTTGCATTCTGACACATTTCCATGTCGCATTTCCCCCCTCACACTCGAAATAAACTAGTCCATCAACAAAGTTGCTGCACTTGTTACCGCTCTGTGCAGACCGGCAGATTATACTAGAGGACCTGCTGATGACGTACAGTATCGGTCTTGAAGGGGTGTTCCATTTCATAGGGGAAGATTTCAACCCACTAGCCCTTGACACTCTGTTCCTAGGGGCGAGGGGTAAAAATGAGAAATAGAATTGGGCCTAAGACTTCCGAGGGTGGCTGAATGAACAGGATCAGAAGAGAGGAAGAGCATCAGGGGGCCAAGCGGGATTCTGACCACCCTCCCGAGCACAGGAAGGACAGGGGAGCGTCCATGTGTGAGTCCAGCCACCTGTACAGGACCAAATCTGGTCTCAAGAAGACTCTCCTAGCCAATCAAGACCTTCCATCTGCCTTGCCAGTGACTTCGGAGTGTGGGGTGAGGGGGTGAGCTTCTCTTCGCAGGCTCTTTGGCCCGAGAGCGCTGACATGATGAGAAGAAAGAAAAGCATTTATCTAAGGACACACACAACGTTGACTCTGAAACTATGCTACTCAGGCACAAGGTGACATTGATCCACAGCTATGCGGTGAGGCCAATCAAACGTGCTCCAGCTCTGTGTAATCTGTATGCAGCTCTGTGTGTAATCTCAGCTCTGTGTGTAATCTCAGCTCTGTGTGTAATCTGTATGCAGCTCTGTGTGTAATCTGTATGCAGCTCTGTGTGTAATCTCAGCTCTGTGTGTAATCTGTATGCAGCTCTGTGTGTAATCTCAGCTCTGTGTATAATCTGTATGCAGCTCTGTGTGTAATATCAGCTCTGTGTGTAATCTCAGCTCTGTGTGTAATCTGTATGCAGCTCTGTGTGTAATCTCAGCTCTGTGTGTAATCTCAGCTCTGTGTGTATCTGTATGCAGCGACGATTTGGTCACTGAGGACTTTTTGTACTGACTATAAACGTGCCAATCAAGGGGTCAGCCCAATATAAGCTCCAAAGCAGGTCGTGCTGGTGCAGAGGAGGGATTCATATACGTCTTCAGGCTCACAGGTGAAATATTCTAATTTGGGGGGGGAATGTGTGCGTGCATGAGTATTGAGTCAGGGATGGATATCAACAGATACCAGACCTCAATGCCCCCCATCCCCACCCCTTTCTCACCCTCTCTCTCTATCTCCCTTTATCTGTCTTTCTCCATCTCTTCTAAACCAAAAGCACTACCATCCCTTCCACCCCCCCCCCCCCCCTCAGCTATCAGGAGTAGCAGACCCCCATGCCCTGGCTGAAGGATCACATGTGTTATTGTGAGGGCCCAGGCGCCTGTCTGAGCCTGGCACCTTATATGGCAGCCCATGAGACAGTTGGTCTGGTCATGTGCTGCTCGGAGGAGAGGGAGGAACGGCAGCACTCAGAGTTAAGAAGTGAGAGACTGAGAGATAGAGAGAGAGTGAGAGAGAGGGAAAGAGAGAGAGGGAGATAGCTAGGGAGAGAGAGAGGGAGGGAGAGAGCGAGACAGAGAGAGTGAGAAAGGGAGAGTGAGACTGGGAACGAAGGACAGAACGACAGAGAATGCGGGGGCCTCTGTTTTTATTGTCGTTTTTCTAAGAGGGTCATCGCAACGCGTCGCTCCAGCGTTTCACACAGGGATTGAGTTTCCAGCTCTGCTCTTGTCTCTGTGAGGAGCTGTAACACCCTCGGAGGCCCTGCCTGAGCCTGGGGGAGGGGGAGGGCAATTAGCAACCCACTGGTTACCCAGCTAAGACAGAAAGGGGGGGGGGGGGTCTTCTGGGAAACATTGGAGGTCTGGCAAGAACAATATGGGTTGTTGTTGCTGGGGACTAAAGGTGGACTAGGGGGAGACTAGGGGGGACTAGAGAGCTCTAGAGATGAAAGGGGAGACTAGATGAGACTAGAGGTTTAGCAGGGGGGCTAGAGGGGACTAGGGGCCTAGCAGGGGGACTAGAGGGGACTAGGGTCTAGCAGGGAGACTAGAGGAGACTAGGGTCTAGCAGGGAGACTAGAGGGGACTAGAGGAGACTAGGGGTCTAGCAGGGGGACTAGAGGAGATGAGGGGTCTATCAGGGGGACTAGAAGAGACTAGAGTCGACTAGACCGGACTAGGGGTCTAGCCGGGAGATGAGAGGAGACTAGGGGTATAGCAGGGGGACTAGGGGTCTAGCAGGCTAGCAGGGGGACTAGAGGGGACTAGGGGTCTAGCAGGCTAGCAGGGGGACTAGAGGGGACTAGGGGTCTAGCAGGCTAGCAGGGGGACTAGAGGGGACTAGGGGTGTAGCAGGGGGACTAGAGGAGACTAGAGGAGACTAGGGGTCTAGCAGGGGGACTAGAGGAGATTAGGGGTGTAGCAGGGGGACTAGAGGGGACTAGAGGGGACTAGGGATCTGTTGCACCAGCTGGGCGCAACCTGGACGTAAGACCAGGCTGGACGTAAACAGTGTTTTAAGCCCAACGGAGAATTTAGACCTGTTGCACCTCCCAGTCACAGGACTACGTCTGGGGTTACACCGCTTCCATGGTGACACATTTATATGAAAAATAATTGGCAAACTTCGGTATGGTGCGTTTAACATAATAGACTACACGACCAGAAGGCTTTCAGACGCAAGAGGGTTTAGAGAGATCACGCAAACCCTCTCGATATATATGGAGACAGAGACCCAATAGAAAGATTTGGCTTCAGGAGGTCTGATCTGTTTTAATGAATTGATGAACCATCTCCCCAGCTTCAACGTGCAGCTGACAGGAAGCGTGCCTTGTCCCCAGCATCACAACTGTTGATTGCGCTTAGGTTTTATGCACATGGCTCATTTCAAAACACCGTGGCAGACATGATTAAAGTGAACCGGTCAACCGCTTGCCGAGCGATTAGAAGAGAGTCTCTGGCCCTACAGTCACACTTGCCGCATCACGTCAACCTGCCTACCCAGCAAGAGGCCGCGCGCACCGAGGAAGCATCAGGTCAACCTGCCTACCCAGCAAGAGGCAGCGCGCACCGAGGAAGCTTTTAGGATCACCCGCTGTGGCTGGATGCATCGATGGGATTCGTACGGATTCAGGCCCCATCAAGAGATGAATATCTTAAACCGAAAGAGCTTTCACTCCATGAACATCCAAGTCGTGTGTGATTCCAGCATGAAAGTACTTGATCTAGTTGCGAGGTGGTGCGGGTCTGCTCATGACGCACGCATGCGAAGGGACAGTGCTTTAGCCAGAGTCTGTGGGGAGGGACAGCTGTAAGACCTCTGCTGGGAGACAGTGGATACACGCTGAAGACGTGGCTGATGACACCCATAGTGATAATGGCACCCCGGACTGAACAGGAAGGACACAACAATCTTGTGCATTCAGACGACATCAATCATTGAACGCTGCATCAGAGTTTTCAAGCGCAGGTGTGTGTGTGTGTGTGTGTGTGTGTGTGTGTGTCACTGAGCTCACCCTTGCTCATAATATAATGTGTAGGAATACCCTCCATTCATTTTCTATTCTAAATTATGAAAAAGTGGAATAGAACCCGCACACCATATTTTCTATTCTAAATGATGTCATAAGAAATACGGATGGAACCCGAGAGACCCGGTAGAGTTGTACACATGTAGGCTATAGGCTATAATTGTGTGACTATCTAATCTAAATTCAGAAATATGCTGTCATCCTCAAAAGTGTAGGAGTCGAAGGAGAGCCGTCGCTCAAGAAGTTGAATTTCCAAGTTCAGTTTATGCTTCTCCAGTTCAATCTTCTTCTTCTCGAGCCACAGTTTTTAAGTGTCCATCTCCACTCTTAGGATTTCTTTCTGGACCCACGCGCGTAGACGGTCCGGACTGCGTCTGGCCCTTGCAGGAGAGATTGGCCGGGGTCTGTTTGGCGCTGCTGTAGGCCTACTTGGTGCTGACATGCTGGGAGTCTTTATACCGTCATCCGACTCTGCAATAAGGTGGCTTTATTAGGCCTACAGACAATTTCAACTTGGCCGAAGCTATCCTACAAACTTCACGTCCAGCCTAACCTTGACCTTGGTTGCTGATGTGGAGGCTGCTGCTGCTAGATGAGCTGATAGAGACGGATGCCTGACAGTGAAGCGTGGTCTCAGGCTGGGACAGCGTCATCGAGGGCTGTCTGTGCCCCTAAGCCCATTGAAGGAGGGCGCATTATCCCCCCCGAACAGATCAATTATTATAGAGCTGTATGGAGATATTTTGGGCAACGGGCCGTCGTCTGTTGGGGGATTCTTTATAAGACCTGGCAACCCATCTTTCCATTTCTTTTTCACCTCTTCCTATGTCCGACAGCCAACTCCTCCTGCACAATCATTCACTGAGCCACCTCTTCCTCCTGCACAATCATTCACTGAGTCACCTCCTCCTCCTGCACAATCATTCACTGAGTCAACTCCTCCTGCACAATCATTCACTGAGCCACTTCCTCCTCCTGCACAATCATTCACTGAGCCACCTCCTCCTCCTGCACAATCATTCACTGAGCCACCTCCTCCTCCTGCACAATCATTCACTGAGCCACCTCCTCCTCCTGCACAATCATTCACTGAGTCAACTCCTCCTGCACAATCATTCACTGAGTCAACTCCTCCTGCACAATCATTCACTGAGTCAACTCCTCCTCCTGCACAATCATTCACTGAGTCAACTCCTCCTCCTGCACAATCATTCACTGAGTCAACTCCTCCTGCACAATCATTCACTGAGTCAACTCCTCCTCCTGCACAATCATTCACTGAGTCAACTCCTCCTCCTGCACAATCATTCACTGAGTCAACTCCTCCTGCACAATCATTCACTGAGTCACCTCCTCCTCCTGCACAATCATTCACTGAGCCACCTCCTCCTGCACAACCCTGATGGTGTTATGTTTAGATGTGAGAATTGGCCTATATTTGCTATGAAGCTCTATAATTGTACGTGTTTCTATGTCTGTGTATTCATCTTGCGTCTTTTAGTCTCCATTTTCATTGCTTTCAACGTAAAAACTCTGTTACTTAGTAACCGCTGTAAGAGAATGTATCCCCTTGAACGCATAACGGAGTGATAGAATGTATCCCTGTGAGCGGTATCATAACGGAGTGATAGAATGTATCCCTGTGAGCGGTATCATAACGGAGTGATAGAATGTATCCCTGTGAGCGGTATCATAACGGAGTGATAGAATGTATCCCTGTGAGCGGTATCATAACGGAGTGATAGAATGTATCCATGTGAGCGGTATCATAACGGAGTGATAGAATGTATCCCTGTGAGCGGTATCATAACGGAGTGATAGAATGTATCCCTGTGAGCGGTATCATAACGGAGTGATAGAATGTATCCCTGTGAGCGGTATCATAACGGAGTGATAGAATGTATCCATGTGAGCGGTATCTTAACGGAGTGATAGAATGTATCCCTGTGAGCGGTATCATAACGGAGTGATAGAATGTATCCCTGTGAGCGGTATCATAACGGAGTGATAGAATGTATCCCTGTGAGCGGTATCATAACGGAGTGATAGAATGTATCCCTGTGAGCGGTATCATAACGGAGTGATAGAATGTATCCCTGTGAGCGGTATCATAACGGAGTGATAGAATGTATCCCTGTGAGCGGTATCATAACGGAGTGATAGAATGTATCCCTGTGAGCGGTATCAAAACGGAGTGATAGAATGTATCCCTGTGAGCGGTATCATAACGGAGTGATAGAATGTATCCCTGTGAGCGGTATCATAACGGAGTGATAGAATGTATCCCTGTGAGCGGTATCATAACGGAGTGATAGAATGTATCCCTGTGAGCGGTATCATAACGGAGTGATAGAATGTATCCCTGTGAGCGGTATCATAACGGAGTGATAGAATGTATCCCTGTGAGCGGTATCATAACGGAGTGATAGAATGTATCCCTGTGAGCGGTATCATAACGGAGTGATAGAATGTATCCCTGTGAGCGGTATCATAACGGAGTGATAGAATGTATCCGTGAACGCGCAGGCGTAGTTTAAGATGGTGTAACAGGCGTAAATATTCATCACAATGCTGGACATTGCTAGGCCTGACGTAGGTCTTACACCTAACTTTTTTATTTCTAGCAGGGGGACTAGAGGAGACTAGAGGGGACTAGGGGTCTAGGAGGGGGACTAGAGGAGACTAGAGGGGACTAGGGGTCTAGGAAGGGGACTAGAGGGGACTAGAGGGGACTAGGGGTCTAGGAGGGGGACTAGAGGGGACTAGAGGGGACTAGGGACTAGGAGGGGGACTACAGGAGACTAGAGGGGACTCGGGGTCTAGCAGGGGGACTAGAGGAGACTAGAGGGGACTAGGGGTCTAGGAAGGGGACTAGAGGGGACTAGAGGAGACTAGGGGTCTAGGAGGGGGACTAGAGGAGACTAGGGGTCTAGCAGGGGGACTAGAGGAGACTAGAGGGGACTAGGGGTCTAGCAGGGGGACTAGAGGGGACTAGAGGAGACTAGGGGTCTAGCAGGGGGACTATAGGGGACTAGAGGAGACTAGAGGGGACTCGGGGTCTAGCAAGGGGACTAGAGGAAACGAGAGGAGTCTAGGGTTCTAACAGGGGGACTAAGGGAGACTAGAGGAGACTAGGGGTCTAGCAGGGGGACTAGAGGAGACTAGGGGTCTAGGAGGGGGACTAGAGGAGACTAGAGGGGACTAGGGGTCTAGGAGGGGGACTAGAGGGGACTAGGGGTCTAGCAGGGGGACTAAGGGAGACTAGAGGAGACTAGGGGTCTAGCAGGGGGACTAGAGGAGACTAGGGGTCTAGCAGGGAGACTAGAGGAGACTAGGGGTCTAGCAGGGGGACTAGAGGAGACTAGGGTTCTAGCAGGGGGACTAGAGGATATTAGAGGGGACTAGATGATATTAGAGGGGACTAGGGGTCTAGCAGGGGAACTAGAGGAGTCTAGGATTCTAGCAGGGGGACTAAGGGAGACTAGGGGAGACTAGGGGTGTAGCAGGGGGACTAGAGTGGACTAGGGGTCTAGCATGGGGACTAGAGGATATTAGAGGGGACTAGAGGGGGCTAGGGGTCTAGCAGGGGGACTAGAGGGGACTAGGAGTCTAGCAGGGGGAGTAGAGTGGACTAGGGGTCTAGCAGGGGGACTAGAGGATATTAGAGGGGACTAGAGGGGACTAGGGGTTTAGCAGGGGGACTAGAGGGGACTAGGAGTCTAGCAGGGGGACTAGAGTGGACTAGGGGTCTAGGAAGGGGACTAAAGGAGACTAGGGGTCTAGCAGGGGGACTAGAGGAGACTAGAGGAGACTAGGGGTCTAGCAGGGGGACTAGAGGAGACTAGGGTATTAGCAGGAGGACTAGAGGGGACTAGGGGTCTAGCAGGGGGACTAGAGGAGACTAGAGGGGACTAGGGGTCTAGGAGGGGGACTAGAGGGGACTAGGGGTCTAGGAAGGGGACTAGAGGGGACTAGAGGAGACTGGAGGGGTCTAGGGGTCTAGGAGGGGGACTAGAGGAGACTAGGGGTCTAGGAGGGGGACTAGAGGGGACTAGGGGTCTAGGAAGGGGACTAGAGGAGACTAGAGGATACTAGAGGGGACTAGGGGTCTAGGAAGGGGACTAGAGGGGACTAGAGGAGACTGGAGGGGTCTAGGGGTCTAGCAGGGGGACTAGAGGAGACTAGAGGGGACTAGGGGTCTAGCAGGGGGACTAGAGGATATTAGAGGGGACTAGAGGGGACTAGGGGTCTAGCAGGGGGACTAGAGGGGACTAGAGGAGACTAGGGGTCTAGCAGGGGACTAGAGGGGTCTAGCAGGCTAGCAGGGGGAGTAGAGTGGACTAGGGGTCTAGGAAGGGGACTAAAGGAGACTAGGGGTCTAGGAGGGGGACTAGAGGAGACTAGAGGAGACTAGGGGTCTAGCAGGGGGACTAGAGGAGACTAGGGTATTAGCAGGAGGACTAGAGGGGACTAGGGGTCTAGCAGGGGGACTAGAGGAGACTAGGGGTCTAGCAGGGGGACTAGAGGAGACTAGAGGGGACTAGGGGTCTAGGAGGGGGACTAGAGGGGACTAGGGGTCTAGGAAGGGGACTAGAGGGGACTAGAGGAGACTGGAGGGGTCTAGGGGTCTAGGAGGGGGACTAGAGGAGACTAGGGGTCTAGGAGGGGGACTAGAGGGGACTAGGGGTCTAGGAAGGGGACTAGAGGGGACTAGAGGAGACTAGAGGGGACTAGGGGTCTAGGAAGGGGACTAGAGGGGACTAGAGGAGACTGGAGGGGTCTAGGGGTCTAGCAGGGGGACTAGAGGAGACTAGAGGGGACTAGGGGTCTAGGAGGGGGACTAGAGGGGACTAGAGGGGACTAGGGGTCTAGGAAGGGGACTAGAGGGGACTAGAGGAGACTAGAGGGGACTAGGGGACTAGGAGGGGGACTAGAGGAGACTAGAGGGGACTAGGGGTCTAGGAAGGGGAATAGAGGGGACTAGGGGTCTAGGAGGGGGACTAGAGGGGACTAGAGGAGACTAGGGGTCTAGCAGGGGGACTATAGGGGACTAGAGGAGACTAGAGGGGACTCGGGGTCTAGCAAGGGGACTAGAGGAGACGAGAGGGGACTAGGGGTCTAGGAAGGGGAATAGAGGGGACTAGGGGTCTAGGAGGGGGACTAGAGGGGACTAGAGGAGACTAGGGGTCTAGCAGGGGGACTATAGGGGACTAGAGGAGACTAGAGGGGACTCGGGGTCTAGCAAGGGGACTAGAGGAGACTAGAGGGGACTAGGGGTCTAGGAAGGGGAATAGAGGGGACTAGGGGTCTAGGAGGGGGACTAGAGGGGACTAGAGGAGACTAGGGGTCTAGCAGGGGGACTATAGGGGACTAGGGGTCTAGGAGGGGGACTAGAGGAGACTAGAGGGGACTAGGGGTCTAGGAGGGGGACTAGAGGGGACTAGGGGTCTAGCAGGGGGACTAAGGGAGACTAGAGGAGACTAGGGGTCTAGCAGGGGGACTAGAGGAGACTAGGGGTCTAGCAGGGGGACTAAGGGAGACTAGAGGAGACTAGGGGTCTAGCAGGGGGACTATAGGGGACTAGAGGAGACTAGAGGGGACTCGGGGTCTAGCAAGGGGACTAGAGGAGACGAGAGGAGTCTAGGGTTCTAACAGGGGGACTAAGGGAGACTAGAGGGGACTAGGGGTCTAGCAGGGGGACTAGAGGAGACTAGGGGTCTAGCAGGGGGACTAGAGGAGACTAGGGTTCTAGCAGGGGGACTAGAGGATATTAGAGGGGACTAGGGGTCTAGCAGGGGAACTAGAGGAGTCTAGGATTCTAGCAGGGGGACTAAGGGAGACTAGGGGAGACTAGGGGTGTAGCAGGGGGACTAGAGTGGACTAGGGGTCTAGCATGGGGACTAGAGGAGACTAGGGGAGACTAGGGGTGTAGCAGGGGGACTAGAGTGGACTAGGGGTCTAGCAGGGGGACTAGAGGATATTAGAGGGGACTAGAGGGGACTAGGGGTCTAGCAGGGGGACTAGAGGGGACTAGGAGTCTAGCAGGGGGACTAGAGTGGACTAGGGGTCTAGCAGGGGGACTAGAGGATATTAGAGGGGACTAGAGGGGACTAGGGGTCTAGCAGGGGGACTAAGGGAGACTAGGGGAGACTAGGGGTGTAGCAGGGGGACTAGAGTGGACTAGGGGTCTAGCAGGGGGACTAGAGGATATTAGAGGGGACTAGAGGGGACTAGGGGTCTAGCAGGGGGACTAGAGGGGACTAGGAGTCTAGCAGGGGGACTAGAGTGGACTAGGGGTCTAGGAAGGGGACTAGAGGAGACTAGGGGTCTAGCAGGGGGACTAGAGGAGACTAGAGGAGACTAGGGGTCTAGCAGGGGGACTAGAGGAGACTAGAGGGGACTAGAGGGGACTAGAGGTCTAGCAGGGGGACTAGAGGAGACTAGGGGTCTAGCAGGGGGACTAGAGGGGACTAGAGGTCTAGCAGGGGGACTAGAGGAGACTAGGGTATTAGCAGGAGGACTAGAGGGGACTAGGGGTCTAGCAGGGGGACTAGAGGAGACTAGGGGTCTAGCAGGGGGACTAGAGGAGACTAGAGGGGACTAGGGGTCTAGGAGGGGGACTAGAGGGGACTAGAGGAGACTAGGGGTCTAGGAAGGGGACTAGAGGGGACTAGAGGAGACTAGAGGAGACTAGGGGTCTAGGAAGGGGACTAGAGGGGACTAGAGGAGACTAGAGGGGACTAGGGGTCTAGGAGGGGGACTAGAGGGGACTAGAGGAGACTAGGGGTCTAGCAGGGGGACTAGAGGGGACTAGGGGTCTAGGAGGGGGACTAGAGGGGACTAGGGTAAGAAAAAGACAGAGGGGTCTAGGGGGGACTGAAGACTAGAGCCTAGAGACTGGATGTTGAGTTAGGAACCTAATTAGTTCTGCCGTGTGTGTATGTATTGGGGTTCACTATGGCTCAGAGTGTCTGTTCTAATGCCAAGCCTCCTGTGTTTCACATCTCACAAGGAGATCTGGACCTGAAGTCCCAGTCCGGCAGCCAGGGCCCAGACAGCCTGAGCTGTGACCACAACAGTCAGGAGCTGAACAAACAGACACACTATTAAATAACTCCTCTGGTTTTCTTTTTACAGTACAAATTTCCTTCTCCCATAAAATCCCACTACTTCATTTTCAAAGACAACTGGGATCTAGCCGATGGCTTGCAGATGTTGCGTTATCTTTCCCACTGAAAAAAGCACATGCAGTAAGGCTAGGTTTGACCTGTTTTAGTGTATTTGGCACAGGCTTTACGCCTAAAACATTTATAAACAAAGGCGTAAAATCCGGCTTTACACCTCTGTTTATGAACATGTTATAACAGTTTGTGTACCATGGTTCAGACGGGGTTATTTGAGGACAGGCCTCCCATGAGAGTCCCCAGGGATAGACCCACTATCGCACTAATGACTTTGTGTGGTAGCTAATCTGATGAAGCCAATTACCTGCACATGCAACATGTTCTTGCTTCTGCAAAATTGCTTCCATACGTACAACATAATCTGTGAGATACTGCACTGCCAAAACTGTTCAGTTAACGACATACCTACAGGGAGATACACGCTCTGCAGAACCCTATCCAAGTCACTTATAACCCTTTTGGTTTCTATATACTGTAGAACCCCTTAAATGGTGTAGTTTGGAATCCAAAGTGGTTCTTTCTGACCTGAAAAGTCTGGACCCTTCTTAGAAAAGGTTCCACTACAGGAACAAATAATTCTGCAAAGAACCCCATTCGCCTCCGCTCCTGCAGGCTCCGCCTCCGCCGCTCACCACAAACCTAACCGTGGTCAAACGAGATGGGTTGGATTCACGGGGGTCTCATCTCAGTCTGGTCCACACAGGGTCTAACACAGTCTGGTCTAAAACGGTCTAACACAGTCTGGTCTAAAACGGTCTTACACAGTCTGGTCTAAAACGGTCTAACACAGTCTGGTCTAAAACGGTCTAACACAGTCTTGTCTAAAACGGTCTAACACAGTCTGGTCTAAAACGGTCTAACACAGTCTGGTCTAAAATGGTCTAACACAGTCTGGTCTAAAACGGTCTAACAGTCTGGTCTAAAACGGTCTAACACAGTCTGGTCTAAAACGGTCTAACACAGTCTGGTCTAAAACGGTCTAACACAGTCTGGTCTAAAACGGTCTAACACAGTCTAGTTCCTCACATCCCATGCCTAGAAGTCATCCGTCTGGCTCTCATGCTGTCCACCTACCTGCTCCACGCGGATCTCGTACTCCCCGTTCAACTTCTTCCCCCGGAAGTACTTGGCCCTGCAGGGAAACCAGGCAGGGGTCAGCAGAGAAGAAGAGGAGCGACGGCTGCAGCACTGTGAGCTTTCAAACTAGCTTCAGACTGTCAAAATACAAGACTACAGCTACTGCATGATATTAACCAGGTGAACACAATTCATGCTTAGTCCTGGATCAGTTCACAAAGATCTGCAGACTACACCGTCATTTGAGAACCTCTCTTGGATGGTGTGGTCATGTATGTATATCAGTGTACCTCTGTTTTTGTCCCTAAGACCATTTAATTTTCATTTCAAACCTTTATTTATACTCGTGAAGCACTGAGGTTTCCCTCATTTACAGTGATGACAAGTTTACTGTACATAGAGACACAACTCAATCAACTAAACAAATGCAATGTAATTAAAAACAGTTACAGGTTGAAGTACATAGGTCTAGAGCCATGGACTTAAACTCTGTGACTGAAGGAAGTACCTCAAGCTTTAGAGTCTGTTGTAAGGTATTTATGTATAAGGAGCATCATGGAAAAAAGCAGCCCTTCTAAGTTCAGAATGCACTCGAGGAACCCTGAGAACAAGCCGATCATTAGATTGGGTCTGGTAGGAGCCAAGGCTCCAGTCCAACAGACGAGATGTAAGGTGGAAGTTTACCAATAATGGCTTTGAAAATAAACAGATAACAGTGATAGTTACGCCTTAGAGAAAGAGATGGCCAGACTATCTTATGATTAAGAACACAGTGGTGAGTGTCATCTCTATCACCAGTAATAAATCTTAGGGTGGAGTGGTACAGTAGACAGAGTCTAGGGGTTTCAGGGTAGTCACAGAAGCATGTCTATAGATTGTGTCACCATAGTCTAATACTGATAAGAAGACCGCTTGAATAATTATCTTCCTGCTGAACATAGGAAAGTTGGAACGGTTTCTGTACAGGAAGCCAATTTTCTGCCGCAGTTTAGAGACTAGATTATCTGCATGAAACTTGAAAGTTGTCATCCCAAAGTTATCATCCAACCACAAACCAAGATATTTGTACTCTGTGACTCTCTCAATATGCAGGCCATTAGCAGTTGAAAGGTGGAGTTGATCATAATCAATAGTCCTAGCTCTAGAATATGACATGTACTTGGATTTACTAGGATTAAGGGCTAGTTTAAGATTTGGGAGAGGTTCTTGTAGTACATTAAAAGCTGTAGTAGTTGCAGGTTAACAATGGCTTCCTGAACAGTATCCGCAATACAGTAGACAACTGTATCATCAGCATATAAATAAACATGACAGCCAGTTAGCGTAGAGACAATATCATTAATAAAGATGGAGAAAAGGACAGGACCCAATACCGAACCCTGGGGCACACCTTAGGCCAGAGACAGGAAATCTGATTGGATGTTATCCGATTTTACACACTGACACCTTGATGACAGATCATCCTGAAACCAGTGACAAGCATCTCTATCCAAACCAATACTAGATAGTCTATTTAAAAGCAGCTGGTGATCGACTGTATCAAATGCTTTTGAGAGATCTACAAGAGGGCAGCACAGTGTTTCCTGTTGTCTAATGCCCAGATGATGTCATTAGTGAGACGAGTGACAGCTGAAATAATACTATGATGAGCTCTAAACCCAGATTGGTGAGGACTTAAAACAGAAGGACTTGAAAGAAAGGGGTGTCGTGATGTTACGGCTCGCATGCCCTCGCCTCCACAACCGCCTCCCTCTCTCCCCTCTGGGCCCGCTGCGCGCTCGGGGACGCCTACGCGCTCTACCGCACGTCGCATCGGCCCGGGCATACAACGCTCTGACTCTCCGGAGTTTCCCCCCACTGCCGGGCGTTCCCCGTCTCCGGCCAGCTCCGCGGACTCGGCAGTCTCCTCCCTCTCCGGTGACGAAGAGTCGGATCCCGACATGCCCAGCACATCGGCCCGTGCGCAAAGACAAGAACGGCGCGCTCGTCTCCGACGATGACGCGGGCGCGGCTCTACTCACCGGTTTCCATTTATCATCACCACACCTGTCCCTCGTTCTGCAATCACCTTCAACCTCTACAAGAACCTGGTCTACACTCCACTCATCGCCAGATCTTACCATAACCCACATGTGGTAAAGTATAGCCTAGCCTACAATCTCCTTACCCGTATTTTGTAGTGTTTTTTCCCGTTCCCCGTTTTGTGATTACTATCACTCACCCTACCTCTCCTCCTCGTCTCTCCAGTTCCTGCCTGACCTACGCCTGTACGATTACCCTGCTCCTGCCTGACCCACGCCTGTACGACAACCACGCTCCTGCCTGACCATCGCCTGTACGACAACCCCGCTCCTGCCTGACCATCGCCTGTACGACTACCACGCTCCTGCCTGACCATCGGCTGTACGACTACCACGTCCCCCTTTGTGTTATCTCATTAAATCGCCCCTCCGGGCTTTACCGTCCCTTGCCTCCTCCTTTTCCTGTTGCGCCTGGGTCCCTAACCAAACCCTCACAGTAAGATCTGGCCCGTTTGGACCCAGCCAACATGGAGGAGAGACCTGCACCTCCCGGACTACTCCAAGCCCTCCCACAGACCCAAGCTGTGCAATTGCAGCAGGAATCCGCCCAACAGCAAGCCCAGGACGAGCGACTGAGGGGCCTCGCTACTCTGGTCTGCACCCTGTCCGACCAGGTCACCGCGCTCAGTGCCCGCCTGGCTCCGTTCCTGAACCCCACCGCTCCACCAAACCGGGAGCCCCATCTCGCCTCCCCGGCCCCCTACGACGGGACGTTCACCCTCTGCCGGGAGTTCCTCATGCAGTGTGAGTACGTGTTTGACCTCCAGCCAAGTATGTACTCCACTGCGTCGGCTCGGATAGCCTACATCGCCAACCTAACCACGGGACGGGCTCGCCGTTGGGTCATGGCGGGTCGCGAGGGCGCAGCTGCCTACATGCAGGACTACACTGCCTTCGTGGCTGAATTCAGGACCGTGTTTGACCACGACGTCCACGGACAGGACGCGGACGCTGCTCTCTCCGCCCTCACCCAGGGTCCCAGTTCCGTAGCGGACTACGCCACGGAGTTCCGCATCCTCGCTGCCCGTTGCCCCTGGAACGAGTCTGCCCTGTACAGCGCTTTCCGACGGGGCCTAGGGGAGGCCATGAAGGACAGCCTGGCTGGAAGAGACAGACCAGCGACCCTGAACCAACTCGTCTCCCTCTCCATAGCCATTGACGAGCGCCACCGGGAACGCAGGCGCGAGCGGGCGCACCAACACCACAGCGCACCCGGACCGTCTCCACCTCCCTCTACCGGCCTCTCTCGGCCTGCCCCGGCCTCCCTCGCCCCCCCAAACACCGCTGGAGAGGAACCCATGCAACTGGGTTGGACCCGACTGACCCCTGCAGAGCGTGAGCACCGGAAACAGAACGGGCTGTGCATATACTGCGCTAGCCCAGCGCACGCCGTCGACTCCTGTCCCTCTGCACCTCCCAGGGCGGCAAAAAGAGTAGGCTCACTCGCCAGGGGGTACCGAGTAAGCCGGCTCATCCATCCCCAATCCCGGACCCGTGCCGCCAGGTTCACTGTCACCCTCGCCTGGCAGGGGCACACGCTCTCCGTCCCTGCCCTCATCGACTCCGGTGCCGACGAGAGCTTCGTGGACGTCCAGTTCGCCCACAAAGCGGCGCTCCCTCTCTCCCCTCTGGAGAGGCCCCTCTCGGCTTTCGCCCTGGATGGCCATCCCATGGGCCCCATCACGCACCGGACCCTGCCCCTCACCCTCACAGTCTCGGGAAACCACGTGGAGGATGTCCGCCCCTTCGTCATCCACTCTCCCGACGCTCCATTCATCCTAGGGAGGCCCTGGCTGGAACTCCACACCCCTCATGTCTGCTGGAGCTCGGGGCACATCCTCAGCTGGAGCACCACCTGCCACGCCCGCTGCCTCCGAGCTGCTCAGACCTCCACTCGGGTTGACCGGCCCCGTCCCGCTCCTCCGGACCTCTCCACGGTCCCTTCGATGTACCACGACCTCGGAGAGGCCTTCAGTAAGGAGCGCGCCCGCACACTCCCCCCTCATCGACCCTACGACTGCGCCATCGAGCTCCACCCTGGCGCCCCTCTCCCAGCCAGTCGTCTCTACAACCTCTCCCTCCCGGAGAAAGCAGCCATGGACACCTACATCTCCGAGTGCTTGGCCGAGGGTCTCATCCGACCATCTCGATCCCAGGTGGCAGCGGGGTTCTTCTTCGTTAAGAAGAAGGGAGGTGATCTGAGGCCGTGCATCGACTACAGGCTGCTCAACAACATCACGGTCAAGAACAAATATCCACTCCCCCTCATGAGCTCCAACTTCGAACCCCTCATCGGTGCCACCATCTTCACCAAGTTGGACCTCAGGAAAGCTTATCACCTGGTGCGTATCCGTGAGGGGGACGAATGGAAGACCGCCTTCAAGACCTCCCGTGGACACTACGAGTACCTCGTCATGCCCTTCGGCCTCACCAACGCCCCCGCCGTCTTCCAGGCGCTTATGAATGACGTGCTCAGGGACATGCTGGACGTTTTTGTGGTCCTCTACCTGGACGACATCCTGGTATTCTCCAGGAGCGCTGAGGAGCACGTCCAACACGTCCGCATGGTCATCCAGCGTCTCCGGGAGAACTGCCTGTATATTAAGGCGGAGAAGTGCACCTTTCACTCCTCATCAGTGGAGTTCCTGGGGCTCATTGTGGAGGGAGGCCTGACGCGACCCGACCCCCGCAAGATCAAGACCGTGGTCGAATGGCCTCAACCCACGACCCGGAGGCAACTTCAGAGCTTTCTTGGCTTCGCTAACTTTTACCGCCGTTTCATACGGGACTACAGCCGGGTAGCAGCTCCCCTCACCCACCTCACCTCATCCCTGCGTCCGTTCGTCTGGACACCGGCTGCCAGCGCTGCCTTCTCCACGCTCAAGGAGTGCTTCACCACCGCCCCGGTCCTTCTCCATCCTGACCCCTCCAGGCAGTTCGTGGTCGAGGTGGACGCATCGGACACAGGCATCGGTGCCGTTCTGTCCCAGCGGTCAGTGGAGGACCAGAAGTTGCACCCCTGTGCCTTCCTCTCCCGCCGGTTCACCCCAGCTGAGGTGAATTACGACATCAGGAACAGGGAGTTGTTGGCGGTGGTGGGGGCCTTGGAGGAGTGGCGCCACTGGCTTGAGGGCGCCGAACACACCACCCTCGTCTGGTCAGACCACAAGAACCTGACCTTCATCCGGGCGGCCAAGCGCCTCAACTCCCGCCAGGCGCGGTGGTCCCAGTTCCTCGGGAGGTTTGATTTTACCCTCACCTTCCGGCCCGGCTCCCGCAACGCCAAGGCCGACGCGCTGTCCCGCCTCCACGCGCCCGAGGCGCCCCCCGCGGAGCCTGAGACCATCCTGCCGGTCTCGCGTGTCATAGGGGTGGTCACCATGAACATCGAGGCAGTGGTGAGGCAGGCCCAACGCGCCCAACCCAGTCCGGTCAACGTTCCTCCTCGCCGGCTCTTCGTGCCTGACTCGGTCCGGTCCCGGGTGCTCCAGTGGGGCCATGCCAGCCGGTTTGCGTGCCATCCCGGGGTTCACCGCACCCTCTCCTTCCTGAGCCGACGGTTCTGGTGGCCCTCCATGAGGTCCGACGTCCGGGAGTTTGTGGTCGCCTGTCCCGTCTGCTCCCGCAGCAAGGCGTCCCACCAGCCCCCGGCTGGCCTCCTGCGTCCTCTCCCGGTCCCCAGCCGTCCCTGGTCCCACATCGCCCTGGACTTCATCACCGGTCTTCCCCCCTCCAGGGGCAACACGGTCATCCTCACCGTGGTGGACCGGTTCTCCAAGGCGGTCCATCTGGTGGCGCTCCCCAAGCTCCCGTCCTCTGCGGAGACAGCTGAGCTCCTCGTCCAGCATGTCTACCGGCTCCACGGTCTCCCCGGAGACATTGTCTCGGACCGTGGGCCTCAATTCACCTCCCAGGTCTGGAGGGCCTTCTGCAAGGAGATCGGCGCCACCATCAGCCTCTCCTCTGGCTACCACCCGCAGACCAACGGCCAGGCCGAACGGGCCAACCAGAGCCTGGAGTCCGCTCTCCGCTGTGTGTCGGCTCTCCACCCCACCTCCTGGAGCATGGACCTACCCTGGGTCGAATACTCCCTCAATGCCCTGACCAGCGCTGCCACTGGCAGGTCTCCGTTCGAGTCATCCCTCGGGTGCCAGCCCCCGCTGTTCTCTCTCCAGGAGTCGGAGGCCTCCGTCCCCTCCGTCCAGGCCCACCTCAGCCGCTGTCGCCGTGTCTGGAGGGAGGTCCGCAGGGCCCTGCTCCGCTCCAACGAGCGCTCCTGCCGCGGGGCCAACCGCCGCCGCACTCCTGCTCCGGCGTATCGGCCCGGTCAACGTGTCTACCTCTCCACCGCTGATCTTCCGCTCCAGGTCCCCTCCAGGAAGCTGGCTCCGCGCTTCGTTGGGCCCTTCGAGATCGACCGTGTCCTGAACCCAGCGGCGGTACGCCTTAAGCTCCCTGCTTCCATGCGGGTACACCCTGTGTTCCACGTGTCCAAGGTCAAGCCTGTCTCCTCGAGTCCCCTCATGCCTTCTGCCCCGGCTCCTCCGCCTCCCCAGATGGTCGACGGGCATCCCCAGTGGACGGTTCGGCGGCTGCTGAAGGTGCGCCGCCGGGGTCGGGGTTTCCAATACCTGGCGGATTGGGAGGGGTACGGCCCCGAGGAGTGCAGCTGGATCTCCAGGCAGCTCATTATGGACCCGTCTCTCCTCCGGGACTTCTACCGGGCCCATCCTGACGCCCCCGGTCGGTCGCCAGGTGGCTCCCCTCGGGGGGGGGGGTCCTGTTACGGCTCGCATGCCCTCGCCTCCACAACCGCCTCCCTCTCTCCCCTCTGGGCCCGGTGCGCGCTCGGGGCGTCCTACGCGCTCTACCGCACGTCGCATCGGCCCGGGCATACAACGCTCTGACTCTCCGGAGTTTCCCCCCACTGCCGGGCGTTCCCCGTCTCCGGCCAGCTCCGCGGACTCGGCAGTCTCCTCCCTCTCCGGTGACGAAGAGTCGGATCCCGACATGCCCAGCACATCGGCCCGTGCGCAAAGACAAGAACGGCGCGCTCGTCTCCGACGATGACGCGGGCGCGGCTCTACTCACCGGTTTCCATTTATCGTCACCACACCTGTCCCTCGTTCTGCAATCACCTTCAACCTCTACAAGAACCTGGTCTACACTCCACTCATCGCCAGATCTTACCATAACCCACATGTGGTAAAGTATAGCCTAGCCTACAATCTCCTTACCCGTATTTTGTAGTGTTTTTTCCCGTTCCCCGTTTTGTGATTACTATCACTCACCCTACCTCTCCTCCTCGTCTCTCCAGTTCCTGCCTGACCTACGCCTGTACGATTACCCTGCTCCTGCCTGACCCACGCCTGTACGACAACCACGCTCCTGCCTGACCATCGCCTGTACGACAACCCCGCTCCTGCCTGACCATCGCCTGTACGACTACCACGCTCCTGCCTGACCATCGGCTGTACGACTACCACGTCCCCCTTTGTGTTATCTCATTAAATCGCCCCTCCGGGCTTTACCGTCCCTTGCCTCCTCCTTTTCCTGTTGCGCCTGGGTCCCTAACCAAACCCTCACACGTGAGAGGCTATCCAGAGTGTCCATGTTTTTGACGCTACAGTACAGTTTGCAGTCATAACATTATGCAGCCAAACCAGCCCGGAAATAAGCCTTTGTTTATTTGGTTGAAGGACGTCTGAACGTTTCAAGAGATTTTTCCAAAATACTACCAGTCACAGAGGCTTTTCATATTTGATATGATTAGTTTGCTGCATAGCGTCAAAGCAACAGACACTCTGGACAGCCTCTCACTACAGGACATGCCAAGAGGTCGTCATGTTATATAACCTCAGTCATAA
>NC_140246.1:22348696-22521196 GCF_949987555.1 Borostomias antarcticus | reverse complement strand
TCATTCTTTTCCGCAGTACTTGGACATCTCTGTGAAGGGGCAGGGATGAATTGTAGAGATGGGGATATCTCCTCACAAGCTGGGAGACACGTTCCTCTACTCCTTCCATGACAGCCAAACGTCAAATGACACCAAAACTAAAACAAGGCTGCGGAACAAGCATATCCATGGCAACGCACGAGCCTTCTATGTAGCTATCCAATCACACTTGAGCGACAATATGTGACGGAGTCAGCGACATTAGAAAAATCCGTTGGTGCACAACAGCCCTCGGCAACACTTTTTTTTCCACAAAAAAAGTGTCTGACATGACGTCAAAAGTGTTGAGCGACGATTTTAAAAAGTGTCGCTCGACGAAGCATAAATTGGGCTTCGGTGCATGATTTGTGATGCTGTAGACGTTTTGACTTCAGTACAGATGTAAATCTCTGATTCCGAGGACGGGCTGAGTGCGCAGCACAAAATCACGTAGGACGTTGATTTCACTGTTCCGGAATGAGGTGTTGTATGAACTCAAACTCACCCTCCGCAAGAGAATGATTGTGCCATTGATCAGATCCAGATGACGGCACCAGATACAATAGGACTGACTGAGAGGCGACGGGGAGGCGTGTGCTGAGAGATATTATACTGTGCTGGGGCGCCCTTCTGGGTCAGTCCACTCAAACACTGAGGTGAGGTCAGCGCTTCTGCCCTCCCCTAAGCTGTTAACGCAGCTCTTCTGGGGTGTGAGCGGAGCCTTCGGTGTGGTTGTGTATCTGGTGGTGGTGTGTCCGAGGTCGGGGGCATTCCTCCTCCACATACGGGCTTGTGTGAACTCTTGGGCAGAGTTCTCCCTCCAGATTCAATGGTGTTGTTGGCAGCAGTTTCAATAATAAGAATGAAGTCTCCGACACAACTGCCGATGTGTTCATTTTGGGGGGTATTTACTGCATTCTTCTGGTATTCCACTATGAGTCGGCCAGTGGAAACCGGGGAACTCGACTTGCTTAGTCTCTGTGGTTCTTCATGGTGATGGTGGGCCGAAACATCTCCGAAGGGCCATCCTAGCGGTCCCTCCGGTCGCCATGGAGGCAGAGGTTTTAGGCTGTACTCTTTCGGAACTCCACGAAGTGCTGGCCCGTGGAGGCCAGGGACTATAGTGTACAGCAGTCCCCCTGTGGCGCTCTTTGATGGTCTTAGTGGGCTGAGTTACCTACGAGCAACTACCCGATCGCAGCCCACTCGTCATAGAGGCAGGGGGCTAAATCGATGCCGTTCCCTCTTCGTGCACTCTGGGCCAAGCTGGCCCAGAGGGGGGGGGGTACATCTAAATGATCGCCCCCCCCCCCCACGATCGTGCTTTCCACTACACAGTGGGAAGGCAGGGGGCCCCCCGAACAGAGCACACCGCCAAAATTCTATATGCTGTATTTGCTGCATTGATTTTCACTAAAGTGATCTCGACTGAAATGGTCTTGAAAGATACGATCAATAGGTATTCATGGTGATGACGTTAAAAAAACACACAATGCACTTGGTTCCAAGTTGGGAAGCTTAGGCTAACCTCAATGTGCACTTTTCATGAACTAAGCTAACTTTCAGCCTCTCAAAATGATATAGCCTCTAAAACCATTACAGAGCCATGAAATGAATGAAGTAAAAATCCACTCACAATCACAGGATCTTTTGTGGGGATGGAGACACCCTGAGGTCACCTCTCAACTCATGTGATCAGACTGCACGTCAGGACAAGTGCCTGGGCCAGTCTACAGCAGGAGGGATCAGTCTACAGCAGGAGAGGCTAGTCTACAGCAGGAGGGATCAGTCTACAGCAGGAGGGATCAGTCTACAGCAGGAGGGCCCAGTCTACAGCAGGAGGGCCCAGTCTACAGCAGGAGGGCCCAGTCTACAGCAGGAGGGGCCAGTCTACAGCAGGAGGGACCAGTCTACAGCAGGAGGGCCCAGTCTACAGCAGGAGGGATCAGTCTACAGCAGGAGAGGCTAGTCTAAAGCAAGACGGCCGAGTCTACAACAGGAGGGATCAGTCTACAGCAGGAGGGGCCAGTCTACAGCAGGAGGGACCAGTCTACAGCAGGAGGGCCCAGTCTACAGCAGGAGGGATCAGTCTACAGCAGGAGAGGCTAGTCTAAAGCAAGACGGCCGAGTCTACAACAGGAGGGATCAGTCTACAGCAGGAGGGGCCAGTCTACAGCAGGAGGGACCAGTCTACAGCAGGAGGGCCCAGTCTACAGCAGGAGGGCCCAGTCTACAGCAGGAGGGGCCAGTCTACAACAGGAGGGATCAGTCTACAGCAGGAGGGATCAGTCTACAGCAGGAGGGATCAGTCTACAGCAGGAGGGGCCAGTCTACAGCAGGAGAGGCCAGTCTAAAGCAGGATGGCCCAGTCTACAGCAGGAGGGGCCAGTCTACAGCAGGATGGGCCAGTCTACAGCAGGATGGCCCAGTCTACAGCAGGATGGGCCAGTCTACAGCAGGAGGGATCAGTCTACAGCAGGAGAGGCCAGTCTACAACAGGAGGGGCCAGTCTACAGCAGGATGGGCCAGTCTACAGCAGGAGGGGCCAGTCTACAGCAGGAGGATGGGCCATGGATGACTAGCCGTATTACTAAACCACACGGCCATCAAATCATCACTACATTACCCAGGAGTCGGTAGCAGGCCTTGAACAAACTGTCTTACAGCACACAGTCTTAAAGGACAATGCTCGTTTTTGACAACCTGGACCTTATTTACGACATATTATATGACTCACCGAGATCACTTTGGTGTAGTTCGGAGGCATGTAGAAGAAATGTAAAATCCAGCGCGAGCCAGTATATCCATGTAATGGCGGTGGTCGGGGCACTTAGAATGCAGTTTCTAAAAATCTATTTTCTGCCTCGAAACGGTTGTTTTCATCAATCTGTCTTGATGAATCGCTAGTTGTGCTTACATAGAGCATAGGCCTGTTGTGTTGTTTTTCACATGCCTCTGTAATATGATCTTTAGACACGAAATAGCTTCCTCACTTGCTCCAGCACGCATGCGCACAGCGTGCTGGAGCAACGATGCGCGCTGTGCGAATGCGTGCTGGAGCAAGTACCAGTACCAGTACCGACCAGTACTGACCAATACTGACCAGTACTGACCAATAATAGCCAGTACTGACCAATACTAACAAGTACTGAGCAATACTTAACCAATACTGACCAGTACTAAACAATACTAACCAATACTGACCAATACTAACCAGTACTGACCAGTACTGCCCAATACTGCCCAATACTAACCAGTACTGACCAGTACTGACCAATACTAACCAGTACTGAGCAGTACTGACCAATACTAACCAATACTAACCAATACTGACCAGTACTGACCAGTACTGATCAGTACTGACCAATACTAACCAATACTGACCAATACTGACCAGTACTGACCAGTACTGATCAGTACTGACCAATACTAACCAATACTGACCAATACTAACCAATACTGATCAATACTGACCAGTACAACAGACACTCAGGGAGCTGGTCTGTGGTGTGTATGGAGTAGTGAGCTCCCCTCAGGGAGCTGGTCTGGGGTGTGTATGGAGTAGTGAGCTCCCCTCAGGGAGCTGGTCTGGGGTGTGTATGGAGTAGTGAGCTCACTCAGGGAGCTGGTCTGGGGTGTGTGTGGAGTAGTGAGCTCACTCAGGGAGCTGGTCTGGGGTGTGTATGGAGTAGTGAGCTCACTCAGGGAGCTGGTCTGGGGTGTGTATGGAGTAGTGAGCTCCCCTCAGGGAGCTGGTCTGTGGTGTGTATGGAGTAGTGAGCTCCCCTCAGGGAGGTGGTCTGTGGTGTGTATGGAGTAGTGAGCTCACTCAGGGAGCTGGTCTGGGGTGTGTATGGAGTAGTGAGCTCCACTCAGGGAGGTGCAGTCTGGGGTGTGTATGGAGTAGTGAGCTCCCCTCAGGGAGCTGGTCTGTGGTGTGTGTGGAGTAGTGAGCTCCCCTCAGGGAGGTGCAGTCTGGGGTGTGTATGGAGTAGTGAGCTCCCCTCAGGGAGCTGGTCTGGGGTGTGTATGGAGTAGTGAGCTCCACTCAGGGAGCTGGTCTGGGGTGTGTATGGAGTAGTGAGCTCCACTCAGGGAGCTGGTCTGTGGTGTGTATGGAGTAGTGAGCTCCCCTCAGGGAGCTGGTCTGTGGTGTGTATGGAGTAGTGAGCTCCCCTCAGGGAGCTGGTCTGGGGTGTGTATGGAGTAGTGAGCTCACTCAGGGAGCTGGTCTGGGGTGTGTATGGAGTAGTGAGCTCCACTCAGGGAGCTGGTCTGTGGTGTGTATGGAGTAGTGAGCTCCCCTCAGGGAGCTGGTCTGTGGTGTGTATGGAGTAGTGAGCTCCCCTCAGGGAGCTGGTCTGTGGTGTGTATGGAGTAGTGAGCTCCCCTCAGGGAGCTGGTCTGTGGTGTGTGTGGAGTAGTGAGCTCCCCTCAGGGAGGTGCAGTCTGGGGTGTGTATGGAGTAGTGAGCTCCACTCAGGGAGCTGGTCTGGGGTGTGTATGGAGTAGTGAGCTCCCCTCAGGGAGCTGGTCTGGGGTGTGTATGGAGTAGTGAGCTCCACTCAGGGAGCTGGTCTGTGGTGTGTATGGAGTAGTGAGCTCCCCTCAGGGAGCTGGTCTGTGGTGTGTGTGGAGTAGTGAGCTCCCCTCAGGGAGGTGCAGTCTGGGGTGTGTATGGAGTAGTGAGCTCCACTCAGGGAGCTGGTCTGTGGTGTGTATGGAGCAGTGAGCTCCCCTCAGGGAGCTGGTCTGTGGTGTGTATGGAGTAGTGAGCTCCACTCAGGGAGCTGGTCTGGGGTGTGTGTGGAGTAGTGAGCTCACTCAGGGAGCTGGTCTGGGGTGTGTATGGAGTAGTGAGCTCCCCTCAGGGAGCTGGTCTGTGGTGTGTGTGGAGTAGTGAGCTCCACTCAGGGAGCTGGTCTGTGGTGTGTATGGAGTAGTGAGCTCCACTCAGGGAGCTGGTCTGTGGTGTGTATGGAGTAGTGAGCTCCCCTCAGGGAGCTGGTCTGGGGTGTGTATGGAGTAGTGAGCTCCCCTCAGGGAGCTGGTCTGTGGTGTGTATGGAGTAGTGAGCTCCACTCGGAGGGTGTGTGTGAGGTGGGGGGTAGACTGGATTCAGGTAAATCAATGCTCAGTATTGATCGTCTCCCATAGGGAAGATGTGGGCGGCCTGATTGCTTCCTTGGTTGTCAGCTGGCGCCCCCTACGGACTGTGATTCTCCCTCCTCCACATCACAGACAGGATGGACTGGAGGAGGGCATTCTTGGGAAAATTGTACAGATTTTTGTACAGTTGGACTACAGTGCCTCACTGTGGCAAATAATGACAACATCTCAGATGTAATTCAGTCAAAATTCTGCTTAATTAAAAAAAATTCTGATAAAGCCTAATGTGATTTCTCCAGTTCACAGTGAATATAGGGGCTCTATTGATCCCAAGGGACATTCTGTGCTGTACTAGGCTGCACTCCCAGATCCTGACCAGAAACTCCCAGAGAAACACACTGACCAGACCCCACTCACACATTCTCAATACACAAGCACAACACAGAGAAACGCACTGACCAGACCCACTCACACATTCTCAATACACAAGCACAACACAGAGAAACACACTGACCAGCCCCACTCACACATTCTCAATACACAAGCACAACACAGAGAAACACACTGACCAGCCCCACTCACACATTCTCAATACACAAGCACAACACAGAGAAACACACTGACCAGCCCCACTCACACATTCTCAATACACAAGCACAACACAGAGAAACACACTGACCAGCCCCACTCACACATTCTCAATACACAAGCACAACACAGAGAAACGCACTGACCAGACCCACTCACACATTCTCAATACACAAGCACAACACAGAGAAACACACTGACCAGACCCACTCACACATTCTCAATACACAAGCACAACACAGAGAAACACACTGACCAGACCCACTCACACATTCTCAATACACAAGCACAACACTCTGGCGTAACAGTGTGGGGGTCACAGTGGACATGGTCCAGAGCACTGAGACATGAACACAGAGCCCTACACTACAGAACCACAGAGCCCTACACTACAGAACCACAGAGCCCTACACTACAGAACCACAGAACCCTACACTACAGAACCACAGAGCCCTACACTACAGAACCACAGAACCCTACACTACAGAACCACAGAGCCCTACACTACAGAACCACAGAACCCTACACTACAGAACCACAGAGCCCTACACTACAGAACCACAGAACCCTACACTACAGAACCACAGAACCCTACACTACAGAACCACAGAACCCTACAATACAGAACCACAGAACCCTACACTACAGAACCACAGAACCCTACAATACAGAACCACAGAGCCATACACTACAGAACCACAGAACTCTACAGTACAGAACCACAGAACCCTACACTACAGAACCACAGAACCCTACAATACAGAACCACAGAGCCATACACTACAGAACCACAGAACCCTACACTACAGAACCACAGAACTCTACAGTACAGAACCACAGAGCCATACACTACAGAACCACAGAACTCTACAGTACAGAACCACAGAGCACTACACTACAGAACCACAGAGCCCTACACTACAGAACCACAGAACCCTACACTACAGAACCACAGAGCCCTACACTACAGAACCACAGAACTCTACAGTACAGAACCCCAGAGCCATACAGTACAGAACCACAGAGCCCTACACTACAGAACCACAGAACCATACACTACAGAACCACAGAACCCTACAGTACAGAACCACAGAGCCCTACACTACAGAACCACAGAGCCATACAGTACAGAACCACAGAGCCCTACACTACAGAACCACAGAACCCTACACTACAGAACCACAGAGCCATACAGTACAGAACCACAGAACCCTACACTACAGAACCATGGAGCCCTATACTACAGAACCACAGAACCCTACACTACAGAACCACAGAACCCTACACTACAGAACCACAGAGCCCTACACTACAGAACCATGGAGCCTGAGAGTTAGCGTGAAGGGCATTTCCTGCAGCTGTGACATTAAGCAGCAGAATAAATCCAGGTTCAGCAGGCAAGACAGTTTTAAGAGGTTTGTTTCACTGCCAATTTGGAATGTGGTAAGTTCTAAAACGGCCATTTTCAAGAATCATCCTGTCAAATATTATGGAAAGACTCATGACGAGACTGTTTGCTGTTGTATGTGAACCTGGATGGAAAGACAATAAGGACCTCTCCTACATCTGCGCAGGGTCGTCTGGGAGATATGCGAGGCCCTGTGTGAAACAGCAGGGCAGTCTGGGAGATATGCGAGGCCCTGTGTGAAACAGCAGGGCAGTCTGGGAGATATGCGAGGCCCTGTGTGAAACAGCAGGGCAGTCTGGGAGATATGCGAGGCCCTGTGTGAAACAGGCATTGCGAGGCCCTTATGCATCCCCAAATGTCCGGTTGTCACTCCCTCCCTGGCTTTCTCTGTCCCGTTGTTGACCTGCAGTTCTATGTTGCTACCACAAGAGGCAGTGGTCCCAGAACCTGTAGTTCTATGTTGCTACCACAAGAGGCAGATAGACTGCATTTACCATGTTCGGCCACGGGAGGGCAGCAACAAGCTTAGATAGACTGTGTTCTTGTTGAGTGTAGTTCTAGCAGTACTTATAACAAACACCTACTGCTTCTCCCTGCTAATGCTTCTCAATTCAACTTCCATACAACACCTCCACATCTACTGCTCGGCCCCGGAGTGGGATACAGACACACGGTCTCCATTGACGGGTGCATGGGGATGGCCTGGCAATCACTGACCTCCCCCCACAACCTCTCGCCACCACGTCACTATCCACACCACGGTCCCCACATCTCAGCCCCTGAGTTGGCTAAAGACACAGTTTTCACGGTTGGGTGCATGTGGGAGGCGCGGAGAGCAGTCCACTGTCCTCGAGTAGCCTACAGGTACATTGGAATTCTTGTAATCGCTTGTCTTTACAGTGTCAGTACAAACCAGTTCCTCAGGCTAGTCCTAGGTACTCCACTAGACGTAAAGGATGGGGGGCTACGTCACAACCGTGGAAGATGCATGATGTGCGTATTTTGTGCCAAGTGGAAAAAAAAGCAGTGTCTGCATAGTGCATAAAGGCCTCGCAATGCCTTCTTCACACAGGGCCTCGCTTCTCTCCCAGACGGCCCTGTGCACATGCGCACAGACAGAGCCAGGAAAGGCGTTCTTTACCGGAGGTCTCTGCTCTCTGATTACTTATGAAGTGCGTTCATGAGCGGAGGTCTCTGCTCTCTGATTACTTATGAAGTGCGTTCATGAGCGGAGGTCTGTGTTCTCCGAGCACCATGTCTCGTTCTCAGTCTAAACCATTTTCCCCCCGGGGACAAACACAGTAAAGAGGTTAAGCTGATAAAGACAACGCTGACTCATCTGGGCAGGGTCGCCTGCGATCAGCCTGACACAGATCTGAGACACAACCACACCCACTTCAAAATACTATTTGAAATCCTTTCACATGATTTAGTGTTTGCTTGAGTCTGCCTGGGTGTCAGACGGGGTGTGTGGGGGGGTAAGTTGTTGTGAACAGTCCCATTGGGCCAGGCATGAACAATTCAAGTGCAGATACATTTGAAATTATTTCAAATAGTATTTGGACCCAGGCCTCACAGTAGTCCTGGAGGAGCAAGGTGATGGAGATTACAGAGAACGAGGGCTGCCTGTCTGTCTGAGGGCTGCCTGTCTGAGGGCTGTCTGTCTGTCTGCCTTTCTGTCTGAGGGCTGTCTGTCTGGGGCCTGTCTGTCTGTCTGCCTTTCTGTCTGAGGGCTGTCTGTCTGGGGCCTGTCTGTCTGTCTGCCTTTCTGTCTGAGGGCTGTCTGTCTGGGGCCTGTCTGTCTGAGGCCTGTCTGTCTGAGGGCAGTCTGTCTGGGGCCTGTCTGTCTGTCTGTCTGTCTGTCTGTCTGTCTGTCTGTCTGTCTGTCTGTCTGTCTGTCTGTCTGTCTGCCTGAGGGCTGCCTGAGGGCTGCCTGTCTGAGGCCTGTCTGTTTGAGGGCTGTCTGTCTGGGGCCTGTCTGTCTGTCTGGGGCCTGTCTGTCTGTCTAGGAGCTGCCTGTCTGTCTGGGGTCTGTCTGGTCTGGGGTCTGTCTAGGGGCTGTCTGGTCTGGGGGTTCCCTGTCTGGGGGCTGTCTGGTCTGGGGGTTCCCTGTCTAGGGGCTGTCTGGTCTGGGGGTTCCCTGTCTGGGGTCTGTCTGGTCTGGGGGTTCCCTGTCTAGGGGCTGTCTGGTCTGGGGGTTCCCTGTCTGGGGGCTGTCTGGTCTGGGGGTTCCCTGTCTGGGGTCTGTCTGGTCTGGGGGTTCCCTGTCTGGGGGCTGTCTGGTCTGGGGGTTCCCTGTCTAGGGGCTGTCTGGTCTGGGGGTTCCCTGTCTAGGGGCTGTCTGGTCTGGGGGTTCCCTGTCTGGGGGCTGTCTGGTCTGGGGGTTCCCTGTCTGGGGTCTGTCTGGTCTGGGGGTTCCCTGTCTGGGGGCTGTCTGGTCTGGGGGTTCCCTGTCTAGGGGCTGTCTGGTCTGGGGGTTCCCTGTCTGGGGGCTGTCTGGTCTGGGGGTTCCCTGTCTAGGGGCTGTCTGGTCTGGGGGTTCCCTGTCTGGGGGCTGTCTGGTCTGGGGGTTCCCTGTCTAGGGGCTGTCTGGTCTGGGGGTTCCCTGTCTAGGGGCTGTCTGGTCTGGGGGTTCCCTGTCTGGGGTCTGTCTGGTCTGGGGGTTCCCTGTCTGGGGTCTGTCTGGTCTGGGGGTTCCCTGTCTAGGGGCTGTCTGGTCTGGGGGTTCCCTGTCTGGGGTCTGTCTGGTCTGGGGGTTCCCTGTCTAGGGGCTGTCTGGTCTGGGGGTTCCCTGTCTAGGGGCTGTCTGGTCTGGGGGTTCCCTGTCTAGGGGCTGTCTGGTCTGGGGGTTCCCTGTATAGGGGCTGTCTGGTCTGGGGGTTCCCTGTCTAGGGGCTGTCTGGTCTGGGGGTTCCCTGTCTGGGGTCTGTCTGGTCTGGGGGTTCCCTGTCTAGGGGCTGTCTGGTCTGGGGGTTCCCTGTCTAGGGGCTGTCTGGTCTGGGGGTTCCCTGTCTAGGGGCTGTCTGGTCTGGGGTCTGTCTAGGGGCTGTCTGGTCTGGGGTCTGTCTAGGGGCTGTCTGGTCTGGGGGTTCCCTGTCTAGGGGCTGTCTGCAGATCAGTTACTCAGGCATGAGGAGATGAAAGGGAAAGGAAGGGTTTTGGAATTCTGCTGGCTTTAGAAAGAGGGGAATCATTTTGGGGGGAAAAACTAAAAGACTGCACTTCTGAGGGGGCTCTGCTCTGGGACTGAGGGTGATTCATCCAAATTTTGTGATCGCTGGTGCGAAATTCTGAATAAGTGCTCTTTGGATTTGATGGCACTCGTCATTCAAGAGACCACAGAGCAATTGACCAAAACGAGGGAAGAGATCCAACAGTCCAAGAGTCGTCTCAACAAGGAGCTCACTGACAAAATCAGACTGACTGAACGGAATAAAGACATCGAACAACTGAAGCAGAAGAACAATAACGAGATCAAGACAGCCAAATATTTTTGGCGTAAAACGACAAGAGATCCTACCAAACGATCCCAAACACGCCTTTTTGATCGGGGTACTCTTCCTCCCTGAACAAAGTGGCACATGCACATCCATAAATCAAAAAAGGCCAGGTGCCGAGCCGAAACGAGAGATATCAAAATGAAAAAGCTGGGCTCCATAGTTACGGCATTTATTGTACCAGAATCAAAAAATGTGTGACCTTTCGAGCAACGCTGTCTGATGAAGAGCGTTGCTCGAAACGTCACACATTTTTTGATTCTGGTACAATAAATGCCGTAACTATGGAGCCCAGTAGTGTGCGAGACCGTTCTTTTTCCTCTTCCTCCCTGGCCTTCTTCTACCTCTGTTGATTCCGACTCCAGTAGCCAATCGGGACGCGGTGCGCCTTTTTCAGGAGACGCCCCTGAGGAGGAGATCATGGCAGAGGCCGACGCGGACGGAATATTCGCTACACCATAAGCGAACAAGACGAGGCCTACGGAAGAAGAGAACGTGTGCACAACACCAGGGGACCACGACTATAATCCACTAAACCTCTGACGGAGACGTGCAAGACTGCTCTCAGTCTTATGCACCCACTACCCCCACCAACGACTTTGAGACCATCGCAGACTTTCAGAAGTTCTTCAGAACATTAAGACTGAAATAATCTTTTCACTCTAAGGATATCGTTCCCCCCGGAGAGAGACAAGACAATGTGAATGCCAACGGTGCCGAACTTATGGTCATAATAATCTACCTTTATTCCTCCGAGAAACAGAAACGCCTCTCTTGACATGTATTGCCGCTTAGTAGAGAGTGATGAACATGCAGTCCTTAAAAACAAGAGAGAATGTCAAGTGTGCCATAACATGTCTAAAGCTGAAAAAGAGGTGATATCTGCTTTGGGTAAAGATAAAACAGTTATTGTCCGCCCTGCTAATAAGGGTGGGGCCATTGTGATTCAGGACCTTTGTGATAACGACTGTGAAATTAGGAGACAATTAAATGATGCTACATTCGATCAAAAGTTGTCCTCTGATCCAACTAACCAATTCAAACGAGCGGTTCATGACAAACGGAGGTTTTGGTTGGATAAGGGAGAACTGCACAGGAATGAATATGAATTCATGATAAATGACTTTCCTGTGATTCCTGTTATTTATACTCTCCCAAGGTTCACAAATCTCAGACTACCCCTCTAGTGGGGTATTAAATCTCAGACTACCCCTCTAGTGTGGTATTAAATCTCAGACTACCCCTCTAGTGGGGTATTAAATCTCAGACTACCCCTCTAGTGGGGTATTAAATCTGACTACCCCTCTAGTGGGGTATTAAATCTCAGACTACCCCTCTAGTGGGGTATTAAATCTGACTACCCCTCTAGTGGGGTATTAAATCTCAGACTACCCCTCTAGTGGGGTATTAAATCTCAGACTACCCCTCTAGTGTGGTATTAAATCTCTGACTACCCCTCTAGTGTGGTACTGTATTAAATCTCAGACTACCCCTCTAGTGTGGTATTAAATCTCAGACTACCCCTCTAGTGTGGTATTAAATCTCAGACTACCCCTCTAGTGTGGTATTAAATCTCTGACTACCCCTCTAGTGTGGTACTGTATTAAATCTCAGACTACCCCTCTAGTGGGGTATTAAATCTCAGACTACCCCTCTAGTGTGGTATTAAATCTGACTACCCCTCTAGTGGGGTATTAAATCTCAGACTACCCCTCTAGTGGGGTATTAAATCTGACTACCCCTCTAGTGGGGTATTAAATCTCAGACTACCCCTCTAGTGGGGTATTAAATCTCAGACTATCCCTCTAGTGTGGTATTAAATCTCAGACTACCCCTCTAGTGGGGTATTAAATCTGACAACTCTCTAGTGGGGTATTAAATCTCAGACTACCCCTCTAGTGGGGTATTAAATCTCAGACTACCCCTCTAGTGGGGTATTAAATCTGACTACCCCTCTAGTGGGGTATTAAATCTCAGACTACCCCTCTAGTGGGGTATTAAATCTCAGACTATCCCTCTAGTGTGGTATTAAATCTCAGACTACCCCTCTAGTGGGGTATTAAATCTCAGACTACCCCTCTAGTGTGGTATTAAATCTCAGACTACCCCTCTAGTGGGGTATTAAATCTCAGACTACCCCTCTAGTGGGGTATTAAATCTCAGACTACCCCTCTAGTGGGGTATTAAATCTCAGACTACCCCTCTAGTGTGGTATTAAATCTCAGACTACCCCTCTAGTGGGGTATTAAATCTCAGACTACCCCTCTAGTGGGGTATTAAATCTCAGACTACCCCGGTAGTGGGGTATTAAATCTGACTACCCCTCTAGTGTGGTATTAAATCTCAGACTACCCCTCTAGTGTGGTATTAAATCTCAGACTACCCCTCTAGTGGGGTATTAAATCTCAGACTACCCCTCTAGTGGGGTATTAAATCTGACTACCCCTCTAGTGTGGTATTAAATCTGACTACCCCTCTAGTGGGGTATTAAATCTGACTACCCCTCTAGTGGGGTATTAAATCTCAGACTACCCCTCTAGTGGGGTATTAAATCTCAGACTACCCCTCTAGTGGGGAGGCCTATTGTTAGCAGTATTGGCTCCTTAACTACCAATATCTCCACCTTTGTCGATCATTTTCTGAAATAATGGGTAACCTGTCTTCCTTCCTACACCAGAGACTATTGACTTCATTCACGAACTCAAGGCCATTCAATTACCTACAGTCTGTCCTCCAGCCTCTACACCAGCACCCCACATGACGGGGGTATAGAAGCAGCCTCTACACCAGCACCCCACATGACGGGGGTATAGAAGCAGCCTCTACACCAGCACCCCACATGACGGGGGTATAGAAGCAGCCTCTACACCAGCACCCCACATGACGGGGGTATAGAAGCAGCCTCTACACCAGCACCCCACATGACGGGGGTATAGAAGCAGCCTCTACACCAGCACCCCACATGACGGGGGTATAGAAGCAGCCTCTACACCAGCACCCCACATGACGGGGGTATAGAAGTAGCCTCTACACCAGCACCCCACATGACGGGGGTATAGAAGCAGCCTCTACACCAACGCCCCACATGACGGGGGTATAGAAGCAGCCTCTACACCAACGCCCCACATGACTGGGGTATAGAAGCAGCCTCTACACCAGCACCCCACATGACGGGGGTATAGAAGCAGCCTCTTCACCAACGCCCCACATGACGGGGGTATAGAAGCAGCCTCTACACCAGCACCCCACATGACGGGGGTATAGAAGCAGCCTCTACACCAGCACCCCACATGACGGGGGTATAGAAGCAGGTGATTTTTTTCTGGATCAGAGATTGCAGACTGATAAACCCAATACTGCCTCTATCAGTGACCTCACAGAAACTGTTCTCACCAGTAACTATTTTCTGTTTAAAAATGAGTATTTTTTGCAAACTAAGGGTACAGCCATGGGGAGTACGATGGCCCCCAACTATGCCAACCTCTACATGGGGTACTTTGAGAACCAGCTTGTCTTAAACCCTGATGTCCTTTCTTTTCTAAGATCTCAACTTGCCAACGTTACATTGATGACCTGTTTATAATTTGGACAGGCAGCAAAGAGACACTTGAGGATTTTCATAGATATTTGAACTCTGTTAAAGAGCATTTGAGTTTCACTCTTGAGTTAAGTTGTACCAGTATTCGTTTGTTGGATGTTCTGGTCATGAAGGAACTCCATACACACAGACTAATTTTGTAAACCCACCGATAGAAACACTTTACTGTGTGGAGACAGCTTCCATCGCACACACCTTATCAAAAGCCTCCTGATTAGCTGGTTCCATCGTGCTAGGAGAGTCTGCAGCTCAGACACCCTGTATTTAACAGACAAGCCACGGATCTCACCAACTGATTTCTGGACAGGCATTACAAAAAGGAATGGATAGATAGGATTGCAGACCGCTTCAGGACCAGTTCACAGGATGAGTGCTTACAACCCAGAGTTAAGACCACTATTTATTTGTTTATTTATTGTATTTTATTTATGTTATTGGTTTATTTTTCAGGGACAATGTACATTAAAAGACAATAAATTGTGGGTACAATAAATCATAAATGATCCAGAATTAGCCAAGAGACTAGTTTTCATCTGCTGTCACTGGCCAGATGTTAAAAAGGCAACCTGAAATATAAAATGCAGTGCAATAAAAAACAATAGAAATAAGCTAAAAGACGGACATAAGACATTAGGGCACATGGAACACTTATTAACATACTAGAAAATACACATGCACTTATGAGGACAAAAACATGCTCATGACAGGACATGACAGGACTAACGATTATGACAGGACAAAACAGTTGATATGATGGCAATATATCTACTGTAAGTATATCTACTGTATATATATATATCTACTACAAAGTATCTACTGTATTAATGTGTACATGGTTGATTACTGTTGATGAGCCATGATTTCAGGTGTGCAGTGAAGGTACAGTGAGTATTGAGGTCCCTAGTCTCTGTGGGTATTGAGTTCCAGTCCTGTGATGCTTTAACTGAGAATGATGAGCGGCTAAATGTACTGATTCTGTGGGTACGATGCAGTCTCCTCAGGTGGAGGCTCTGGTTGTGTGGTTAGTGTTTGATCTCTGTGTGATGTATGTATGAAGCGGAGGGGGTGCAGTGTTGTGTAGGATTTTGTAGAGGAGGCAGAGGTTTGTGTACATGATTAAATTTTCCCAGCTCAGAAGTTTATACTTCTGTAAAATGAGACAGTGGTGATGTGTGTTTGGTTTCCAGGACTTTAAGGCTCTGTTTGTACAGTGTTTCTAATGGCTTGAGTGTTGTTTTGTTGGCCTGTGCTACACTGGTTAACCAGTATGTGAGATGGGAGACTATCATTGCATTAAAGTGCAGCTTGGCGGCATCAATGGTCATGGAATTTCTGATGAACTTGTTGCTAGATAAACTTAATTTAACCTTGTGGCAAACTTTCCTGATGTGAGACTTGAAGGACAGATTTGAATCAATGACGATGCCCAGATATTTGTATTGATGGACTATGTGCAGCTTTCCTCCTGATATCATGATATCTGGGTCCGGGGTGGTACATGGTTTCTTTGTGAACAACATGGCAACAGTTTTCGCTCCATTGAGCTGGAGGCATGACTGTTCTAGCCAAGCTGTTATGTGGCCCAATGTGTTGGTGAGTCTTGCTGCAGCCTGTTGTGCTTCCATCTTCATAGATGACCGTGTCGTCTGCATATAACTGAATCTCCACATCAGGGCATACGGTGGGTAAGTCACTGACATATAGGCTAAACAGAAGTGGTCCTAGGATGGATCCTTGTGGTACGCCAGTGTGGGAGTTGATGGTGTCTGATTGATGGTTGTGGACTTTCACACACTGGGTTCTGTTGCTGAGGTATGACTCAGTTGAAGTTGAAAGTGGATGGTTTAGTAAATAACACCTTATGGTTGACTGTGTCAAAAGCCTTTCATTTTAGAGAGATCATTCTCCTATGTGTTTCATCAGATACTCACTGGGTTTTGAGTTTAACAAGATCCTTAAGAAACACTGGCACATTATCAGCTCTGACCCAAAACTCAAGACCACATTTTGAAACGTCTGGGCATAGCATTAGCTCTCTCAGGTACAGGGGTATTGAGAAAGTGGTCAGACCTTCTAGAGGCGCTAACTATGAGCGTTTACTGTTACAACGTGAAACATATTATATTTATGCTCTTAACACAATGTCCCCTTACGGCTTGAATGAAGAATTTGATATCAAATGTGTTTTTATAATTGTGCTAGTCTGATTTTGTCACGGCTCATGTTTCCTGCTCACTTTTGGTTTCAGATACCTGTAACGTGAATTATTCTAATGTGATGTATTTGTGCAGGCTACATAATTACACCTGTAATGTTGAACTTGTATAGCACTACTGTGCACTGCAGAAGTATAGATTGTACCTGTTTTTAAACTTTGACCCCACTATGGACACACCCACTTCCTTTTACCCTTGTTTATACACCCTGCCCCCTCACATGTTCAGTATTGCACCTGAAGAAGGCCATTTTGGCTGAAACGTTGTGCCCTATTTATTAAAACTCACCGTGGGAGCTAAATACAGTGTGCAAACATTCTCTCTGTCTTAAGTTCATTCATTTTTGTCGAGCACCTGTCGCACTTTGTTTGATGTGCGTGCGTTCCTCTGCTGCTACAGATTCAGGACCAGTCAGTTCCGCCTGAGTAATGGAATGGCCTGAGCTGTCAGTCCAGCAGCCCAACGCAGAGCTGAAGGAACTCTCGTTCCCTCACAGAACCATACTAAACGTTCCGCGGACAGTGCAGCAGCCCAACGCAGAGCTGAAGGAACTCTCGTTCCCTCACAGAACCATACTAAACGTTCCGCGGACAGTGCAGCAGCCCAACGCAGAGCTGAAGGAACTCTCGTGTTCCTCACAGAACCATACTAAACGTTCCACGGACGGTCAGAGAAAGGCTGTTTAAATAACGTCAGTCAGAGAAAGGCTGTTTAAATAACGTCAATAAAACATCAATAACTAGCCATGAAAGGGCATGCTGGGGGAGTGTGTGAACGAGCACGTACCAGTCAGTGTGCTGGTCGTCTATGACCAGGAGGATCTTGGGTTTGCGTATGACGGGTTTGGGGGGCGAGGCGGACGCCGACTTGGCATGCGCCGCCGCCGCCACGGACTGGGCCATCTGGGCGCTCTTCACCACGCTGGAGAACGAGCTGAGGAAGCCGCCCCCCCCGGAGGAGGAGGAGGCGGTGGCGGTGGCGGCAGCGGCGGCGGCTGCGGGGGGGGGGGCCTGGGGCTGGTCGGGGGGCTGTCGCCGCTCCGTGGCGGGGGAGGCGGGGGAGGAGGTGGAGGTGGAGGGGGCGGAGGGCCCAGGCGCAGGACGCTGCAGGTCCATCATGTAGCCATTGGGCAGGTTGGCCACGAAGCTGCTGTCCGACAGACGCCTACGAAGGTAGTTCATGGCGACGGGCTGGTAGCTCGGTCAAGCAAGAGGAGAGATGGGTCGACTCTTATCCTGTTAGATGGAGAGAGAGAGAGAGAGAGAGAGAGAGAGAGAGAGAGAATGATTAGTAAAATCATTGTGTGTATTAATTCATTGTGGAGATGCTGAGGGAATGATCATGATGCTGTGGTGCTCCGGTGTATCCTGGAACAGCTGGTGAAGCAAACACACACAAACACACACACGCATACACACACACACACACACGGATACACACGCGCACACACGCAGACACACATACAGACACACACAACACTGCGCCAGGGCAGGCTGCCCCAAGAATGCACCGACCGGCTGCCCCAGGACGAGATACCCCACGTCACCACCAGGGACAGCGCGGCCAGGTCATCGAAGGCATCTACCGGCCTTTTCTGGTCGCCACGGCAACCCTGCAGCCCAGCTGCAGGAGATTGCGTGATCGAGCCCTGACTGGGAGAACACCAGCTGGGGCAAATCAGCTAACGAGCCAACAACGCCTTAAAACCCCAGTCAGGGAGGCAGCGAGGGGTCTGGAGACTCAGTGAGTATGACGAGGTAGCCTGGCTGACACTCTCATAACCCCCAACAAGACTAACCGCCTTTCTGTTTGTCATCCCCAGAAGTGAACCGCCTCATTCCCCACCTGGATTCCACGCAGGCCGCTGAGGAAGTCCAGGAAGCCGAGGGACCGCGGCTGAGTTTTTGTTCACCTATTTTTGTTTTTGGTTGCACCAATAAACGCGCCGAGGCGCTAAACAGCTCCCGGTCTCGCTCTCCCTGTTGTTCTCCACCCTACCTGCTCTGCCCGGGTGTCACAACATATATACACACACACACACACACACACGGATACACACACACATGCATACACACACACATACTCATCTCAATCAGGCTCAGGGGGAAGGGGAGAGACGGAGAGAGAGAGACATGAGGATGGGAGGGTGATTTATAAACATGTCTAAAGCAGTGTTCAGTGTGTGTATGGGATGTGACATTAAGTGTGTATGGGATGTGATGTTCAGTATATGTATGATATGTGATGTTAAGTATATGTATGGGGTGTGATGTTCAGTATATGTATGGGATGTGATGTTCAGTGTGTGTATGGGATGTGATGTTCAGTGTGTATGGGATGTGATGTTCAGTATATGTATGGGATGTGATGTTCAGTATATGTATGGGATGTGATGTTCAGTGTGTATGGGATGTGATGTTCAGTGTGTATGGGATGTGATGTTCAGTGTGTATGGGATGTGATGTTCAGTGTGTATGGGATGTGATGTTCAGTGTGTATGGGGTGTGATGTTCAGTATATGTATGGGATGTGATGTTCAGTGTGTATGGGGTGTGATGTTCAGTGTGTATGGGGTGTGATGTTCAGTGTGTATGGGGTGTGATGTTCAGTGTGTATGGGATGTGATGTTCAGTGTGTATGGGGTGTGATGTTCAGTATATGTATGGGATGTGATGTTCAGTGTGTATGGGGTGTGATGTTCAGTGTGTATGGGGTGTGATGTTCAGTGTGTATGGGGTGTGATGTTCAGTGTGTATGGGGTGTGATGTTCAGTGTGTATGGGATGTGATGTTCAGTATATGTATGGGATGTGATGTTCAGTGTGTATGGGATGTGATGTTCAGTGTGTATGGGGTGTGATGTTCAGTGTGTATGGGGTGTGATGTTCAGTGTGTATGGGGTGTGATGTTCAGTGTGTATGGGATGTGATGTTCAGTGTGTATGGGGTGTGATGTTCAGTGTGTATGGGATGTGATGTTCAGTGTGTATGGGATGTGATGTTCAGTGTGTATGGGATGTGATGTTCAGTATATGTATGGGATGTGATGTTCAGTATATGTATGGGATGTGATGTTCAGTGTGTATGGGGTGTGATGTTCAGTATGTATGGGGTGTGATGTTCAGTGTGTATGGGGTGTGATGTTCAGTGTGTATGGGGTGTGATGTTCAGTGTGTATGGGGTGTGATGTTCAGTGTGTATGGGGTGTGATGTTCAGTGTGTATGGGATGTGAATGTAGATGTAACAGCTTTAGACACATTTATAATTCCACCCTCCCCTCCTCACTCTGATCCTCTGAATGTATTTGGTTTTTTTTGTGGATATATCAAGGTAAATATGAGTCGTAGAAATACATTCTAGACTGTCATTAAGTGTTGAGTGTGCTATGTTGTAGATGTAAATTGTACATTGCATTTGCGCCAACGTTAGCTAGCATTGTAGCTACGGAGTAAGCTCACTCGATAGATATGTTGTTGTCAAAGCATGCTAGTTCGCCAGGAGAAGGTTTTGGACTGTTGCTTAGTTATTATGCTTGATGTAGGAGACAGACATTTGAGGCACGAGGAGAAGACGCTGGAAAACTTCTTTGGACTACTTTTAAGTTTTGCATCAAAAGCATGCTGCCACACGTCGTAACTGCATCTGCTGGATGTGCCTGTAACCGAAAGTTTGCAGACTTCCCCCCCTCCATCCCCTTTCTGCCCAATCCGGGGCTCAGTGAGTACATGAATGCCCGTTTTGAGCTTTGAAGAGCCCTCGTTGTGACTGCCACCCTGTTCTATTCACTCTGGAGAGCTAAGCAGTTCTGGTCTCCCATTCACCAGCAACGCTCACAGGCCTGCAACGTAACGTTACGTCTTCGCACAGTCTTGTATGTGAGTGTGAGTGTGTGTGAGTGTGTGTGAGTGTGAGTGTGTGAGAGTGTGAGTGGGCCCACGTTTTTGTTTATTTTTAAAGGTGTAGGCCTATAGCCTGTTTTTGACTCTTGCTACTGTATTTGTATCTACTGAATCTTAAAGTTGGTGGTTTTTATTTTATATTTTATATACTTGCTGGGGTTTACATTTGATATTAGTAGACTAGTTAATTGAGTTTATTTAGAGGTCACTAATTTAGGTCAAATAGAGGTTGGAATTGAGGACTGAGGTTTAGGACATTAGGTCAATATCTCCACTATATAGTTCAACTAATGTTTTTAATTTGAAGAACTTACAGTTATTGTACTATTCATTGGTACATCCAAGGTCCATATATTGGGATTTCTGATTATTTCTAGGGTCCTTTTGGGGTCGAATCTAGGCCAAATTGTAAATTTAAGAGTTACCAATTGTAAACTTCATTTTCAATGTTTACATCTTCAACTTAGTTGAACAATATTTGGCATTTTAATATTTGAATTATTCCAATAATAATTATATTTTTATATAAGTCATTGTCTGGTCTGGTCATTTTGTTTAGAGACTAAGTCACTTTTATTGACTCTGATTCACTTTAATCAAAAGCGAACCTGTAGCCTCATTGTCCTCGTTCATTCCTTTAAACAGCGATTAGACATTGAGTAAGGGGTGGGTGCTACACTAGTATTGATGTGTTGCATAACTGGGCAGTCATGTAATTGAGGTTACAGCAAAAAAAAAAAAAAGTTTTTAGTAACACTAACCGAATCGATATTGAATCAAATCGAATCGAATTGAATCGTGATAATCGATTCTGAACCTTGTGAATCGGAATCGAATCGATTCTTGAAATTCAAATCGATACCCAGCCCTAGCATGCAGTAATGTAGTTAGTGTAGCGTACGTACAGTGTTAATTTTGATAACAATTTTTGATTTAGTTTTAGTCATAGTCTTTTGACTGAAATGCTATTTAGTTTTAGTCATATTTGAGTCATCTGAATTGTTTTAGTCTAGTTTTAGTTAACTAAATCTACAGCAGACTAAATAGCATTTAGATTTTAGTCAACTAAATCTACAGCAGATTTAGTCAAATAAAATCGAATGGGTTTAGTTAAAGTGTAATGCATTTATCTATCTATTATTTATCTATTAGACTGATGGACAAAGCTACTAAATTACATTTCTATGCGCTCTCCATGCCTGTATTTTTTTTGTGTGAACCACAACTTTCACAGAAAACTCAACATTTTGATTGGATTTCTTCCCAAATTCTCCCCCCATAACATTTTTGTCTAGTTTTTATTCGTTGACGACAATTTCAATAGATTTTGTCATCATTTTTTGTCATCATGAATTTGTTTTTTTTGTTGTTGTTGACGATAACTAAATAAGGGTTTTTGACGAATGATTTTCGTCAGAGTTTTCGTCAATGAAATTAACACATCTTATGTAATGTATCAGTGAAAGAACTCTCATGGGTCTGGGGTTGAGATTAGGTGTTGTGTGGTTTGATGGTACTGTGTGAGCATATGACACTCTAAGCCTGCTAGTGAACATATGACACTCTAACTAAGCCTGTTAGTAAACATATGACACTCTAACTAAGGCTGCTATTGAACATATGACACTCTAATCCTGCTAGTTAACATATGGCACTCCAACTAAGCTGCTTGTGAACATATGACACTCTACTGTAAGCCTGCTAGTGAACATATTACACTCTAACTAAGCTGCTAGTGAACATACTGTATTACAATCTAACTAAGCTGCTAGTGAACATGTGACACTATAACTACGCCTGCTAGTGAACATATGACACTAACTAAGCTGCTAGTGAAAATATGACACCAACTAAGCTGCTAGTGAACATATTACACTCTAACTAAGCTGCTAGTGAACATACTGTATTACACTCTAACTAAGCTGCTAATGAACATATGACACTCTAAGCCTGCTAGTGAACATATGACACTATAACTAAGCTGCTAGTGAACATATGACACTATAACTAAGCTGCTAGTGAACATATGACACTCCAACTAAGCTGCTGGTGAACATATGACACTATGACTAAGCCTGCTAGTGAACATATGACACTCTAAGCCTGCTAGTGAACATATGACACTATAACTAAGCCTGCTAGTAAACATATGACACTCTAACTAAGCCTGCTAGTGAACATATGACACTCTAAGCCTGCTAGTGAACATATGACACTCTAAGCCTGCTAGTGAACATATGACACTATAACTAAGCCTGCTAGTGAACATATGACACTCTAAGCCTGCTAGTGAACATATGACACTATAACTAAGCCTGCTAGTAAACATATGACACTCTAACTAAGCCTGCTAGTGAACATATGACACTCTAAGCCTGCTAGTGAACATATGACACTCTAAGCCTGCTAGTGAACATATGACACTCTAAGCCTGCTAGTGAACATATGACACTATAACTAAGCCTGCTAGTGAACATGTGACACTATAACTAAGCTGCTAGTGAACATATGACACTCTAACTAAGCCTGCTAGTGAACATATGACACTATAACTTAGCCTGCTTGTGAACATATGACACTATAACTAAGCTGCTAGTGAACATATGACACTATAACTAAGCTGCTAGTGAACATATGACACTATAACTTAGCCTGCTAGTGAACATATGACACTATAACTAAGCCTGCTAGTGAACATATGACACTATAACTAAGCTGCTAGTGAACATATGACACTATAACTAAGCCTGCTAGTGAACATATGACACTCTAAGCCTGCTAGTGAACATATGACACTATAACTAAGCTGCTAGTGAACATATGACACTCTAACTAAGCCTGCTAGTGAACATATGACACTATAACTTAGCCTGCTAGTGAACATATGACACTATAACTAAGCCTGCTAGTGAACATATGACACTATAACTAAGCTGCTAGTGAACATATGACACTATAACTAAGCTGCTAGTGAACATATGACACTCTAACTAAGCCTGCTAGTGAACATATGACACTATAACTTAGCCTGCTAGTGAACATATGACACTATAACTAAGCCTGCTAGTGAACATATGACACTATAACTAAGCTGCTAGTGAACATATGACACTATAACTAAGCCTGCTAGTGAACATATGACACTCTAACTAAGCTGCTAGTGAACATATGACACTATAACTAAGCCTGCTAGTGAACATATGACACTCTAAGCCTGCTAGTGAACATATGACACTATAACTAAGCTGCTAGTGAACATATGACACTATAACTAAGCCTGCTAGTGAACATATGACACTATAACTAAGCCTGCTAGTGAACATATGACACTCTAACTAAGCTGCTAGTGAACATATGACACTATAACTAAGCTGCTAGTGAACATATGACACTCTAACTAAGCCTGCTAGTGAACATATGACACTATAACTAAGCTGCTAGTGAACATATGACACTCTAACTAAGCCTGCTAGTGAACATATGACACTCTAACTAAGCTGCTAGTGAACATATGACACTCTAACTAAGCTGCTAGTGAACATATGACACTATAACTAAGCTGCTAGTGAACATGACACTATAACTAAGCTGCTAGTGAACATATGAGAGAGAGAGAGAGAGAGAGAGAGAGAGAGAGTTAGTTATGTGAGTTATGACCCTGACTCAGCCTGCTAGTGAACATATGAGAGAGAGAGAGAGAGGGAGAGAGAGAGAGGGAGAGAGAGAGAGAGAGAGAGAGAGAGAGAGAGAGAGTTAGTGATGTGAGTTATGACCCTGACTCAGCCTGCTAGTGAACATATGGAGCTACTGAGCACACGGGCTTGGAGGGCCAGATAAGACCTTTATGAGACAAGGTTTCCATGGTGACCAAATGCTGATTTGTACAGGACTGGACTGTGAGACCGAGGAGGCGAACGCTGCAGCACTGCGGCGGGGTGGACGGGGGGGGGGACGGGGGACGGAGGGCGGGGGGGGCGGGGGACGGGGGGGGGAAATCTAATTCTATCATCGCAGAGCCCAGGACTGTGGGAGAGCGCTATGACAGGGCACAGCAGGAAATGATCTGTTATCAATCCCATAAAGGGCACAGAGGCGCACGACCAGACAGACAGACAATAATCCAGCCATACAGCCATTTTTCCAGCCAACCAGCGATTCATTCCTCCAGCCATTCATCCAGCCATTCATCCACCCATTCATCCAGCCATTCAACCACCCATTCATCCACCCAATCATCCACCCAATCATCCATCCAGCCAGCCAGAGGAACGCGAGAGGAGCAGCAGAACAAGACGCATTACAGACTCAAAACAAACCAGGAAATGCTCCCTGCAGACGCTCACTTGATCACATCAGCAGACAGCATGTGATCTGCGCTTTGAAAGAACATCATTGAATTTTCAAAACCCAAGACTTTAGCTTATGACACTCCTTGAAATCGTGTTATTATGACACAGCAAGTAAAGACTGACTGACGTGACAGAATCATCCAAAACTACAGAGAGAACAAATAATGAGAACACATTATCCAATGTCATTGTTTATTTATTTTTAAATAACAGACTACACATTTGTGAGGGCCACAGTAGCCCAGCAGGCTGGAGAACAGGCCCCACAGTAGCCCAGCAGGCTGGAGAACAGGCCCCACAGTAGCCCAGCAGGCTGGAGAACAGGCCCCACAGTAGCCCAGCAGGCTGGAGAACAGGCCCCACAGTAGCCCAGCAGGCTGGAGAACAGGCCCCACAGTAGCCCAGCAGGCTGGAGAACAGGCTCCACAGTAGCCCAGCAGGCTGGAGAACAGGCTCCACAGTAGCCCAGCAGGCTGGAGAACAGGCCCCACAGTAGCCCAGCAGGCTGGAGAACAGGCCCCACAGTAGCCCAGCAGGCTGGAGAACAGGCCCCACAGTAGCCCAGCAGGCTGGAGAACAGGCCCCACAGTAGCCCAGCAGGCTGGAGAACAGGCCCCACAGTAGCCCAGCAGGCTGGAGAAGAGGCCCCACACTCCCATAGAGAAAGCATTGTCTGTTCCATAAGCAGAGCTTGATCTCTTGAGCTCAGATGAATTGGTGAAGTCGCGAGCCTTGTCCCAGTCCAGCCCCCGTGTTTCTGCCACCCTCCTAAGTCAGGACATGTCTGTTCAGGCGTTCTAGTCCTGGTAGGAAAACATGTCTGTTCAGGCGTTCTAGTCCTGGTAGGAAAACATGTCTGTTCAGGCGTTCTAGTCCTGGTAGGAAAACATGTCTGTTCAGGCGTTCTAGTCCTGGTAGGAAAACATGTCTGTTCAGGCGTTCTAGTCCTGGTAGGAAAACATGTCTGTTCAGGCGTTCTAGTCCTGGTAGGAAAACATGTCTGTTCAGGCGTTCTAGTCCTGGTAGGAAAACATGTCTGTTCAGGCGTTCTAGTCCTGGTAGGAAAACATGTCTGTTCAGGCGTTCTAGTCCTGGTAGGAAAACATGTCTGTTCAGGCGTTCTAGTCCTGGTAGGAAAACATGTCTGTTCAGGCGTTCTAGTCCTGGTAGGAAAACATGTCTGTTCAGGCGTTCTAGTCCTGGTAGGAAAACGTTCGTTTTCACCTCTACCGCGAACAGCACTGCATCAGAGTGTGTGACTAGCGAATCGTCTGTGGAAAAAAGGTTGCACTGTCACAATTATGTGCACTCGCACAAATGCTCCCAATTGTATTTTGAGGTCGCACAGATTAAAAATTAACAAGATATATCACTGGAAAACAAAAAAAGAGTACCTACTACGTAAAATGTGTACAGGTTGGCAGGTCTTAGTGTTTTTTTGTTGAGAGGTGGAGGCGGCCGCCTCGTAATTCTCTATGCAGGAAAAAACCTGCAACAATAGTACACAATATGGCCACACATGGGTCGGTCGTCTGGTAACATACGAGTGGGGGTTCCTTGCTCCCAACAAGGGGTTAAAAACATACCACAAATTGCAGAGGGAGCTGTCCAATGACCCTGGTGCTGAACCACAGGGCTGTTAACCATCTGCAGCAAAGACAGAGAAGAAAGAACTACTCTCAGCCCAGTGCTTCATCCCCCAGCAGCATGTGAGGCTCACAGAGGTCTCAGCCCAGTGCTTCATCCCCCAGCAGCATGTGAGGCTCACAGAGGTCTCAGCCCAGTGCTTCATCCCCCAGCAGCATGTGAGGCTCACAGAGGTCTCAGCCCAGTGCTTCATCCCCCAGCAGCATGTGAGGCTCACAGAGGTCTCAGCCCAGTGCTTCATCCCCCAGCAGCATGTGAGGCTCACAGAGGTCTCAGCCCAGTGCTTCATCCCCCAGCAGCATGTGAGGCTCACAGAGGTCTCAGCCCAGTGCTTCATCCCCCAGCAGCATGTGAGGCTCACAGAGGTCTCAGCCCAGTGCTTCATCCCCCAGCAGCATGTGAGGCTCACAGAGGTCTCAGCCCAGTGCTTCATCCCCCAGCAGCATGTGAGGCTCACAGAGGTCTCAGCCCAGTGCTTCATCCCCCAGCAGCATGTGAGGCTCACAGAGGTCTCAGCCCAGTGCTTCATCCCCCAGCAGCATGTGAGGCTCACAGAGGTGGGCCTCCAGGACAGGGCGGAGCCGGGATACCAGCAAGGGGGACTGGGCCTGTCACAGACTGACTGACTGACTGACTGACTGACTGCATGCACGCGATAAGGGAATTCAGTAAGATTGAAGGGTGTGTGTGTGTGTGTGTGTGCAATATATGCACAGTATGTGCTTGTATGTGTGTGTGAGTGTGTGTGTGTGTGTGTGTGTGTGTGTGTGTGAATGTGTGTATGTGTGTGATGGTGATGATGGTGGGGGTGGTTGTCACACATTGAGTTACAGGTTCTCCGCCGTGACCCCTCCCCCCGTGACCCCAGCCCTTAGTGCCCTATCAGAGCTCCTTCCTATCAGGGCTCCTTCCTATCAGAGCTCCTTCCTATCAGAGCTCCTTCCTATCAGGGCTCCTTCCTATCAGAGCTCCTTCCTATCAGAGCTCCTTCCTATCAGAGCTCCTTCCTATCAGAGCTCCTTCCTATCAGAGCTCCTTCCTATCAGAGCTCCTTCCTATCAGGGCTCCTTCCTATCAGAGCTCCTTCCTATCAGAGCTCCTTCCTATCAGGGCTCCTTCCTATCAGAGCTCCTTCCTATCAGGGCTCCTTCCTATCAGAGCTCCTTCCTATCAGGGCTCCTTCCTATCAGGGCTCCTTCCTATCAGAGCTCCTTCCTATCAGGGCTCCTTCCTATCAGAGCTCCTTCCTATCAGGGCTCCTTCCTATCAGAGCCCCTTCCTATGAGAGCTCCTTCCTATCAGGGCTCCTTCCTATCAGGGCTCCTTCCTATCAGAGCTCCTTCCTATCAGGGCTCCTTCCTATGAGAGCTCCTTCCTGATCCCGTCCTGCTCTCCCCTGGCTCAGCCACAGCCGCGCAATGCCCCAGCACAGGGCCCCAGCCGCGCAATGCCCCAGCACAGGGCCCCAGCCGCGCAATGCCCCAGCACAGGGCCCCAGCAGCGCAATGCCCCAGCACAGGGCCCCAGCAGCGCAATGCCCCAGCACAGGGCCCCAGCAGCGCAATGCCCCAGCACAGGGCCCCAGCAGCGCAGTGCCCCAGCACAGGGCCCCAGCAGCGCAATGCCCCAGCACAGGGCCCCAGCAGCGCAATGCCAGGCTGTCTGGAGTGGAGCCCGGTGGCAGGGCAATGCCAGGCTGTCTGGAGTGGAGCCCGGTGGCAGGGTAATGCCAGCCTGCAGCTGAGATAAAGGCCGGGGGCTCGGCTGATGACGGGGTCGGGTGATGAGGGGAGGACAGGATCGTAGCTCCTGCCAGCGTGTGTTTCATGGCTTCTTCATCAGCTGTGTGTCAGCTTGTGTTTCATGGCTGTGTGTGGCCTCTCAGAGAGACAAGGACAGAGAGAGAGAGGGAGAGAGAGGAAGAGAGAGTGAGAGAGAGAGGGAGAGAGAGGAAGAGAGAGTGAGAGAGAGAGGGAGAGGGAGAGTGAGAAAGTGTGTAAGAGAGAGAGATAAAGAGAGAGGGAGATAGAGAGAGAGTGAGAGAGGGAAAGAAAGAGAGGAAGAGAAAGAGAGTGAGAGAGGGAGAGAGAGAGAGAAAGAAAAAGAGAGGGAGAGAGAGATAGATAGATAGAGAGAGAGAGAGAGAGAGAGAGAGAGAGAGAGAGTGAGTGATAACCGGTGGTGGCTACAGCAACACTGCAGTGTGCTCCAGGGGGAGGAGCTGGTGGAGAGGGTGCAGAGTGGAGGCAGTGTGCTCCAGGGGGAGGAGCTGATGGAGAGGGTGCAGAGTGGAGGCAGTGTGCTCCAGGGGGAGGAGCTGATGGAGAGGGTGCAGAGTGGAGGCAGTGTGCTCCTCTTCATTTGAAATTCACTATAATATAACTTGTGATTATACTGATCAAAATATACTACATTTTTATCAATCTGTCTTTATGAATCGCTAGTTGTGCTTACATAGAGCGAGGGCTTGTTGTGGTTTTTCACATGCCTCTATAATATGATCTTTAGAAACGTCTTTAGAAACGAAATAGCTTCCCCACTTGCTCCAGCATGCATGCGCACAGCGCGCAGACTGGCTATTCTCCGTCTGTAGGCTACACTCACGGCTCACATTCTCTACACTACGATCGGCGTCCATCATATTCTAAGTCATCTTCTATATCCTCAAAATCTGATAAATATTCAGCCATATTGCACACAATATTCCAGGCACCAACAAGCCGATCATAGAGTAGAGAATGTGAGCCGTGAGTGTAGCCTACAGACGGAGAATAGCCAGTCTGCGCGCTGTGCGCATGCGTGCTGGAGCAAGTGGGGAAGCTATTTCGTTTCTAAAGAGGTTTCTAAAGATCATGAAAAACCACAACAAGCCCTCGCTCTATGTAAGCACAACTAGCGATTCATAAAGACAGATTGATGAAAACAACCGTTTCGCGGCAGAAAATAGATTTTTTAGAAGCTGCATTCTCATTGCCCCGTCTGCCGTCATTACATGGACTTGGCTCGCGCTGGATTTTACATTTCTTCTACAGGCCTCCGAATTACACCAAAGTGATCTCGGTGAGTCAAACGTCTTATAATATGCCGTAAATAAGGTCCAGGTTGTCAAAAACGAGCATTCTCCTTTAAGACAATAAAATACTGTATTGTTCAAATACACACAAATGCTACCAGAGCGGCCAGCAGAGGGCAGATGACTACCTAGAACAAACTCTTTGAAAAACACTATTACAGGGCTGTGATGGCATGGAACAGATTTCCAAGTGACATCCGTTTAATTATTGGTAAGGCTTGTTTAAAAAAAAAAGACTGAGTATTTGAGTTACGTACAGTCTGACTTCAGAAACTTATTTTGTCAGGTTTGTTATTCATAGTCATTCTAGTCAAAAAGCTTGTTCAATAACATTCAACATAACAGTTGCAAATTTGCTTTTTCAATAAAATCAAGTTAAAATTCAGTTCCCCCAGCCCATTTGTCTTTGTAAATAGGGAAATGTATACAGGGAAATGTTCCATTTTGCCTTTATTATTTTCTCAGAATGCACCAGAATGCTTGATTTAGGTGTGAATATGGGGGGGGGGGGGTGCCCCCAGACCCCCCTACAGGGGTTTAGTTTCAAAACTTTCAGCCCCACATACTATTTTTTTCACCAGCCGCCACTGTATTTATGTACAAGCTTACAATTGTCTTCCCATAATAAAACACATTTTTCGCAACTACGAATCGTTTTGGGAGAATATGCAGGCACAGCAGCTGTAGTCACATTCCACACACAAGGCAGAGCGCACGGAGACACAATGATCACGGGTGAGTTCAGCCCCAACAAAACCTTCATGTTTTGCTTTCCAGGTTGAACGACACGTTTTCTCTGCCTTACCCAATCAGCAGAGTGTTCCAATACACCATCGTATAAAGTTTGCTACATTTTGTCGGGGCTGAAGTTCAACTCGCCCCAGCTGTAAGCTACGCGTGACAAAAAAAACAACCTCAGAGCCTTCACTCTGATTGGCTGTGGAAACACCCCAGCGCGAGAACTTGAATGTGAAGACAAGCCAGCCGAATACCTTGTACGGTACATAGCCGCTAATCAATAGATAATCAATAATCAATAATAAAATGTTTCTGAATGCACCTGCTGCCGGACAAAAACCTGGCAAAAAAACAAAACCTGCCAAAAAAAAAACTGAAAGAAGAAACTACCACCTTTCACCAGAAGCACTGCACAATAATGACAGGGAGGATGAAAACAAGAGTTTTCCAGCCTCATTGGCCAGATTGCTGGCCCTGGCTGGGGTATGATGAGGAGAACGGAGAAGTGGCTTTGCCGATCTATGCCAGCGTATGCAGACAAGTGAGTGAAAACATTAGACAGCTCATAAGTGAAATAGCTAGCTAACTAGAAAATATGTTTGAAGGTTTGTAATTGCTGACTAGATCCCATCATCACCAGTTAAAGTGAACCAAAGTTAGCAAGCTAATGTGAGGCTAGACAGCTAGTTATTTGGTTACTACCGCCCTCTAGCAAGTTTTTGGGTCCCTGCCACAAAGAAATAGTTTGGTTTGTTTTTGTAGGGAGTCAACATTCTTCAAAGGGCAGGTGGTGGAAAGGTGCACAAGGTTTGATCCTCATGTCTAAAATACAGGTCACCCACTCTGTGAAAAGCGGAATAGGCATCAGAAGACCTCAAGCCCCCCTGTGCTTGCTGGTGTGACAGAAATGGTGTCATTGATAAAGGCTTCAGGTTCCAAATGACCAACCTGTTTAACACTGCCTGTTATCTACAACCACTTGTAGAAGCACTCTTCACTCGGTGACAAACCACTGATATCTGACTATATTAAATGCTTGTCATGTATGTCCTGTTTAAGCGTTAGCAAAATGTGGCTATATCTTCCAGGCTAGGGATACAACATTGGGGCCAGTAACTTTGGGGGCAGTGGCAAATTCAACTGTATGTCAAGTAGGGGTGTAACGATACACTAATCTCACGATACGATACGACACACGATATTGGGTTGACGATAACAATACGATATGATACACTAAGGGCAGGTGTGAAGCGTTGCAGTAGCGCTGCTGTTCACACCAATAGTGCATTTCTCCACATTTCTACTCCAATACACTTTGTGAATTTAGAGCTTAACTGTTGTAATATCATGGAGAGGCCTGGAGACAAAAGACATGTTTGTTACCAGCGTTGTGTAGCCAGTGTTCACTGATATACAATAAACATATCACAATATTGTTTTCACCTTGACGATATGTATTGTGACGTTTCTGTATCGCGATATATTGTGGCACGATATATTGTTACAACTCTAATGTCAAGTCCTGCTGGGACTTAAGGAGAATCTGAGGTGAAAAAGTACAACCTATCTGTGGCAATGTGCATCATCAATTTCAAAAAGGCGTTTGACTACTGTAAATAGACAGAGGCGCGATGATGAAGATACTTAAGGCCTAAGGTGTCCTTCCCAATCTACTCTGGGCCAGAGACCATGTACACAGGTACAAGAGCCAAGGTGGTGACCCCACTGTTGGGGTATAATCTGGCCTAGAAGGGTAAGAAATAGCCTGTAACTAAATAATACCCATGGGTGAAAAGTAAGTATAATCTGGGCTATCCTACTTTAACCCCCGAGTGTGTCTGAGTGTGGGAGATATAATCTGTATTTGGGAAGTGTATGAAATGACCTTGCCTTGCCTAAACTAAATCCAGGATACAAGCTGTGCTAGGAGTAGAATAGTACTAGTAGTTGTAGTAGTAATAGTACAGTACTAGCACTAGTAGTAGTAGTAGTAATAGTAGTAGTAGTAGTAGTAGTAATACAGATAGTAGTAGTAATAGCAGTAGTAGTACAGTAGTAGTACTAGTGGTAGTACTAGCACAAGTAGTAGTAGTAATAGTAGTAGTAGTACAGGTAGTAGTCGTAATAGCAGTAGTAGCATTAGTAGTAGTAGTAGTAGTAGTAGTAATGACAGTACTAGTAGTATAGCAGTATTAGTAGTTGTATACCCCAGGGTATAATCTGTGTTAGCCCACTTTAACCCCCAGGCTGACTGTGGGGGGTATAGTGTCCTAGCTAAACTATACCCCAGGGGTAAAGTGTCCTAGCTAAACTATACCCCAGGGGTAAAGTGTCCTAGCTAAACTATACCCCAGGGGTAAAGTGTCCTAGGATATTTTAACCTCTGGCCTGAGTATTGTGGGTTTACTTTAACCCCCGGAGGGTTAATCTGTCCTAGGATACTTTAAACCCCGGGGGGGGGGGGGGGGGGGATCTGTCCTAGGGGGGGTTAGTCTGTCCTAGGACACTTTAAACCCCGGGGGGGGGGGGGGGGGGGGGGTAATCTGTCCTAAGGGGGGTTAGTCTGTCCTAGGACACTTTAACCCCCGGGTGGGGGGGGTAATCTGTCCTAGGGGGGGTTAGTCTGTCCTAGGACACTTTAACCCCGGGGGGGGTAATATGTCCTAGGGGGAGTTAGTCTGTCCTAGGACACTTTAACCCCGGGGTTAATCTGTCCTAGGATACTTTAAACCCCGGGGTTAAAGCGTCAAGGGGGTTAATCTGTCCTGTTACACCGGCTTTAAAAACGTCAATGTCTACAAGCCTCTGCCCTCACTAATCACACCAGCGTATCTCCCAGTCTTCCCTCAGCCCTGCCTCTATGCTGGCGACTTTAATTGCCAGCACGAGGACTGGAGGTACAGCATCAATACATTCGACGGAGAAAACCTGTCTGCTTGGGCAGCTAACAACAGCCTGGCCCTGTTGTACGATCCCAAGGGCGCAGCCAGCTTTGTCTCAGGTCGCTGGAAAACTGGGCCGAATCCTGATCTGGCATTCACAAGCGTCGGCGTTGATAACCGACTCCCTGATAGACGCGTGCTAGGAAAGTTAACATCGACCAACGCTGATAACCATGCCTAAACTCATGTACCTCGTCCCGAGCGAGCCGGTGAAGCGATGGAGCTTCTGAAAGGCCAACTGGAAACGCTACCGCCTCTTTACCCGTAGATCCACAAGGTGCCTTCCACCACCTAACACCAACAACGTGGATGAGGCGTACCAGGAACTCTGCAGCATGCTGGTGAAAGCAGCCAAAAAATCCATCCCACGAGGACGTCACAACAGCTACAAACCATGCTGGGATGTGGAGTGTGAGAGTCTCTACTGTGCCTTCCTCCGGGCCCCCCCAGGAGCAGAGTCAGACAGGCTTGCCTCAGCCCTGCTGTCTAGACTCAGCCAAAGGAGACAAGAGCGCTGGGAAGAGGCCATTAACTCCATTGACTTCTCACACTCCAGCCTCAAGGCACGGAGCATCCTTAAACCAACCATGATGTTCTAGCTCCAGACATGGAGGTGTGTGGACATGCATTCATACATCAGGACATCCTGAAGAAGAAGAAGAAATAACAAGAGTGTTTTTGGTGTGTGGAGCAAAGCAGGTGTGTGAACTTCCAGAGTGTTGAGTTGGTGGATGGAGAGACCAGAGACCAGGGAGACCGTGCCTGGGTGCATAAACTACCTTACATTTCAAACTTCAATTAATCCCTTATGCTGAATATTTCCCTAAAATTATGTCTTAATTTAGGAGCATTGCATGAAGCCTAAGTCACCTTGCCTAAGTGTTTAGACTAAGGCTTTCATGCTAGCGACTGTCATAACACACCCTGAAGGAGGCAAGTCATCTCGGGTATATGACCCATTGTTTTCTGACCACACCTCTACTCTCTGGAGATCAGACATACCTTGTGAGCTCACAATAAAATCATTTAAATGTCCATTGGTTTACAGAATATATTTACTAGATTGATTATCACACAACCAAAAGAAAAAACCTAGATAGAGCCTTTGAGGGCTGAAATATTTCTCAACAATCCCCAACAGCGATTATTGATTAACCATTACTGTTGGCCTACCTATCATAATGGCAAGCTTAAACTGGAACAGAATTACTGCTTAAGGGGTGGAGGTCTCATAAGAGCATTCATCACATCCATGCTCCGCCTCTCCCAGGGATCAGTCAGCGCTCTAGTGAGTCTGACTGTCTCTCTCTCCCAGGGATCAGTCAGCCTTCTAGTGAGTGTGACTGTCTCTCTCTTCCAGGGATCAGTCAGCCTTCTAGTGAGTCTGTCTCTCTCTCCCAGGGATCAGTCAGCGCTCTAGTGAGTGTGACTGTCTCTCTCTCCCAGGGATCAGTCAGCGCTCTACTGAGTCTGACTGTCTCTCTCTCCCAGGGATCAGTCAGCGCTCTACTGAGTCTGACTGTCTCTCTCTCCCAGGGATCAGTCAGCGCTCTACTGAGTCTGTCTCTCTCTCCCAGGGATCAGTCAGCCTTCTACTGAGTCTGACTGTCTCTCTCTTCCAGGGATCAGTCAGCGCTCTACTGAGTCTGTCTCTCTCTCCCAGGGATCAGTCAGCGCTCTACTGAGTCTGTCTCTCTCTCCCAGGGATCAGTCAGCGCTCTACTGAGTCTGTCTCTCTCTCCCAGGGATCAGTCAGCCTTCTACTGAGTCTGTCTCTCTCTCCCAGGGATCAGTCAGCGCTCTACTGAGTGTGTCTCTCTCTCCCAGGGATCAGTCAGCCTTCTAGTGAGTGTGACTGTCTCTCTCTCCCAGGGATCAGTCAGCCTTCTAGTGAGTGTGACTGTCTCTCTCTTCCAGGGAGCTCCACTCAGCGTTCTAGTGAGTCTGACTGTGTCTCTCTCTCTGATGCCTTGAAGGTTAGATGTCTCATGTATTTATTATTCATGGAGGAAGGGGTCAATGCTGGAGGTTGGAAGGTCACTGGTAAGAGGGTCATCACTCAACAATGAGATGGAAAAAAGCAGTATGGAGGGGCTCTGTTTCCCCTGTAGCCCTGCGTGACTAGGAGAGGTCAGACTACCAGGGCCACCGTGTGGGTCAGTCACAACATGATGATGGGAAGTCATGGATAGGATTTCCTTCACGTCAAAACCACTGAGAACAACTGCACCACAACAAGTGTACTGTAATATCTCAGTAGTACTACCAGGGCTACCTGCTGAGAACCAAGTACTACAGTACCAGGGCTACCTGCTGAGAACCAAGTACTACAGTACCAGGGCTACCTGCTGAGAACCAAGTACTACAGTACCAGGGCTACCTGCTGAGAACCAAGTACTACAGTACCAGGGCTACCTGCTGAGAACCAAGTACTACAGTACCAGGGCTACCTGCTGAGAACCAAGTACTACAGTACCAGGGCTACCTGCTGAGAACCAAGTACTACAGTACCAGGGCTACCTGCTGAGAACCAAGTACTACAGTACCAGGGCTACCTGCTGTGAACCAAGTACTACCAGGGCTACCTGCTGAGAACCAAGTACTACAGTACCAGGGCTACCTGCTGAGAACCAAGTACTACAGTACCAGGGCTACCTGCTGAGAACCAAGTACTACAGTACCAGGGCTACCTGCTGAGAACCAAGTACTACCAGGGCTACCTGCTGAGAACCAAGTACTACCAGGGCTACCTGCTGAGAACCAAGTACTACCAGGGCTACCTGCTGAGAACCAAGTACTACAGTACCAGGGCTACCTGCTGAGAACCAAGTACTACAGTACCAGGGCTACCTGCTGAGAACCAAGTACTACCAGGGCTACCTGCTGAGAACCAAGTACTACAGTACCAGGGCTACCTGCTGAGAACCAAGTACTACAGTACCAGGGCTACCTGCTGAGAACCAAGTACTACCAGGGCTACCTGCTGAGAATCAAGTACTACAGTACCAGGGCTACCTGCTGAGAACCAAGTACTACAGTACCAGGGCTACCTGCTGAGAACCAAGTACTACCAGGGCTACCTGCTGAGAACCAAGTACTACCAGGGCTACCTGCTGAGAACCAAGTACTACAGTACCAGGGCTACCTGCTGAGAACCAAGTACTACCAGGGCTACCTGCTGAGAACCAAGTACTACAGGACCAGGGCTACCTGCTGAGAACCAAGTACTACCAGGGCTACCTGCTGAGAACCAAGTACTACCAGGGCTACCTGCTGAGAACCAAGTACTACAGTACCAGGGCTACCTGCTGAGAACCAAGTACTACCAGGGCTACCTGCTGAGAATCAAGTACTACCAGGGCTACCTGCTGAGAACCAAGTACTACAGTACCAGGGCTACCTGCTGAGAACCAAGTACTACCAGGGCTACCTGCTGAGAACCAAGTACTACAGTACCAGGGCTACCTGCTGAGAACCAAGTACTACATTACATTACATTACAGTCATTTAGCAGACGCTTTTATCCAAAGCGACTAACAATAATTGCATTTAACGTAGGAAGAGCCAATGTACTACTACTTGCCAGAACTCACAAGTGCATCTTCTTTCTAAAACAAACAAGTGACTAAGAGCATAATCTAGTGCTGAAGGCAAAGTGCAAGAATCACAATCTAAAGTACAGTGCAATATAATATAATAAGTGCTTAGGTGGGAGGATTGTTGTAGTACTTCTTGAAGAGATGAGTTTTGAGCCTGCGACGAAAGATGGGCAGCGACTCTGCTGTCCTGAAATCAGTGGGCAGCTCATTCCACCACTGCGGGGCCAGGACAGAGAAGAGCCGTGACCGTGTCGATCGACCGCAGGAGCCTCGGAGTGACGGGGCAACCAGTCGCCCTGAGGTAGCAGAACGTAGTGGTCGGGAGGGGATGTAGGGTTTGACCATGGCCTGGAGATAGGAGGGGGCTGTTCCTTTCATTGCCCTGTAGGTTAGCGCCAGAGTTTTAAACTGGATGCGAGCCGCTACAGGGAGCCAGTGTAGGGAACGGAGGAGGGAAGTTGTGTGAGAGAATTTGGGGTGGTTGAACACCAGGCGAGCAGCAGCTTTCTGGACAAGTTCCAGAGGTTTAATGGCTGACGCCGGTGCCCCCGCGAGGAGGGAGTTGCAGTAGTCCAGGCGGGAGATGACCAGGGCCTGGATGAGTACCTGCGCCGTTTCATTAGTGAGGAAAGGGCGAATCCTCCTGATGTTGTAGAGCATGAATCTACAGGAACGTGTGACGGATGTGACATGTGAGGAAAATGACAGTTGGTCATCCAGGGTCACACCCAGATTCCTCGCAGTCCGAGTCGGGGTCACCACTGTGTCTTCAATGGTGATGGCCAGGTCCCGGTGCGGACAGCCCTTCCCCGGGAGGAACAGCAGCTCAGTCTTGTCCAGATTGAGCTTGAGGTGATGTGTCGTCATCCACTCCGAAATGTCAGCCAAGCACCCAGCTATGCGTGTCTCCACTTCTGTATCAGAAGGGGGAAATGACAGAACCAGTTGGGTGTCATCGGCATAGCAGTGATAGGAGAAGCCATGCGAGCGAATGACAGCGCCCAGAGATGTAGTGTAGAGGGAAAACAGGAGAGGACCCAGGACAGACCCTTGTGGAACCCCCGTAGTCAGACTACGTGGTTCCGACGTCGACCCTCTCCATGTCACCTGGAAGGAGCGGCCCGTCAGGTAGGATGCAAACAGGGAGTGTGCAGAGCCATCGATGCCTTTCTCCTCGAGGGTGGAGAGGAGGATCTGGTGGTCTACCGTATCAAATGCTGCTGACAGGTCTAGGAGTATCAGGACAGAGGAGAGAGAGTTCGCTCTAGCGGCATGGAGTGACTCTGTTACTGCAAGGAGGGCGGTCTCTGTCGAGTGGCCAGCCTTGAACCCGGATTGGTGGGGATCTAGGAGGTCGTTCTGGTGGAGGTACGAAGACAGTTGGTTAAAGATAGCACGTTCAAGTGTTTTGGATAGAAAGGATAGAAGGGAAACCGGTCTGTAGTTTTTGACATCAGAGGGGTCGAGAGATGGTTTCTTTAGGAGGGGGGTGACTCTGGCAGTCTTGAAAGCAGAGGGAAAACATCCTGAAACAAGAGATGCATTGATGAGGTGGGTTAGGAAGGGAAGGAGTTCGGGTGCAACAGACTGAAGGAGAGTCGAGGGAACAGGGTCTAGGGAGCACGTGGTGGGGCGGTTAGATGTTACAAGGTTGAGGGCCTCGTTGGGGGAGAGGGGAGAAAAGTGGGATAAGGTGGGGCGTGGAGAGGAGGGGGGGAGCAGGGAGTGGAGAGAGGGTGGGGATGGGGGGGTGAGTTTCGTGCATGGAGCGTTGACCGGGGGAGGGGGGAAAGAGGATCTGATATCGTTAACTTTCTTGTCAAAGAAGTTGGCGAAATCATCAGGGAGAAGGGAGGAGTTGGGAGTAGGAGGTGGGGGCTGGAGTAGTGAAGAGAAGGTTTCAAAGAGTTTTTTAGGATTGGAAGCAGAGGTTAGGATTTTAGAGCGGAAGAAAGCAGCTTTAGCAGCAGACAGAGAGGAGGAGAATGTGGAAAGAAGAGATTGGAAATTAAGAAGGTCCCCTGGGAGCTTGCCTTTCCTCCATTTGCGCTCAGCTATTCTCAGGCTCCGTCTATCAGTACGCACTGAGTCCGACAGCCATGGGGCAGGTGGAGTTGGGCGTGCAGGCCTGGAGGTGAGGGGACAGAGATTGTCCAGAGAAGAGGAAAGAGTAGAGAGGAGAAGATCAGTGGCAGTATCAGAGGGTAGGAGAGAGAAGGATTCAGGGGCGGGGAGGGCGGAGGTGACAGTAGAGGAAAGGTCAGTAGGGGAGAGCGAGCGGAGATGGCTACGGGCGGTAACCATGTGGGTAGGAGGAGGAGTTACAGGGGAAGAGGGGATGGAGAGGGAGTAGGACATGAAATAGTGGTCAGAGAGATGGAGGGGAGTGACAGAAAGGTTAGGGGTGGAACAGTGTCTAGTGAAGATGAGATCCAGCTGGTTGCCTGCTTTGTGAGTAGGAGGAGAAGAAGAGAGGTGAAGATCGAAGGAGGAGAGGAAGGAGAGGAAAGGTTCCAATTTCTCACTCTGGATGTTGAAGTCCCCGAGAAGGATGAGTGCGGACCCATCATCTGGGAAGTGCGAAACTAGTGTATCGAGCTCCTCTAGGAATTCACCAAGAGGACCTGGTGGGCGATACACAACAGCAATGGTGAGCTTGATTGGATACATGACAGAGACAGCATGGAATTCAAAAGAGGGAGGGGAGAACTGTGGGATGGAGACGAGTGAGTATTTCCATGTTGGGGAAATGAGCAGGCCAGTACCACCACCTCGCCTCGCAGCTCTGGGAGTGTGGGAGAAAGAATACACATCTGACAGGGCTGCGGGTGTGGCAGTGTTCTCTGGTGTGATCCATGTCTCGGTGAGAGCAAGGAAGCTGAGGGAGAGCAAGGATGCATAGCCTGAGATAAACTCAGCTTTGGGCACCGCCGACTGGCAATTCCAAAGTCCCCCTGTCACCACTTGCTCTCTATGAGTTGAGACAGTCGGATAGATGAGGTTAGAGGGGTTACGGAGTCTGGGGGTGACCCAGTGTCTGCGTGACCCCCGGAGAGGGAACACAACAGGAATAGGATGCAAACACATAATGGTAACAAAACAGGTACTGAGGTAAATGTAGACGTACTACCTTCCTGACAGGAAGTACTACCAGGGCTACCTGCTGAGAACCAAGTACTACCAGGGCTACCTGCTGAGAACCAAGTACTACAGTACCAGGGCTACCTGCTGAGAACCAAGTACTACAGTACCAGGGCTACCTGCTGAGAACCAAGTACTACAGTACCAGGGCTACCTGCTGAGAACCAAGTACTACAGTACCAGGGCTACCTGCTGAGAACCAAGTACTACAGTACCAGGGCTACCTGCTGAGAACCAAGTACTACCAGGGCTACCTGCTGAGAATCAAGTACTACAGTACCAGGGCTACCTGCTGTGAACCAAGTACTACCAGGGCTACCTGCTGAGAACCAAGTACTACAGTACCAGGGCTACCTGCTGAGAACCAAGTACTACCAGGGCTACCTGCTGAGAACCAAGTACTACAGTACCAGGGCTACCTGCTGAGAACCAAGTACTACAGTACCAGGGCTACCTGCTGAGAACCAAGTACTACAGTACCAGGGCTACCTGCTGAGAACCAAGTACTACAGTACCAGGGCTACCTGCTGAGAACCAAGTACTACCAGGGCTACCTGCTGAGAACCAAGTACTAGAGTACCAGGGCTACCTGCTGAGAACCAAGTACTACCAGGGCTACCTGCTGAGAACCAAGTACTAGAGTACCAGGGCTACCTGCTGAGAACCAAGTACTACAGTACCAGGGCTACCTGCTGAGAATCAAGTACTACAGTACCAGGGCTACCTGCTGAGAACCAAGTACTACAGTACCAGGGCTACCTGCTGAGAACCAAGTAATACAGTACCAGGGCTACCTGCTGAGAACCAAGTACTACCAGGGCTGCCTGCTGAGAACCAAGTACTAGAGTACCAGGGCTACCTGCTGAGAACCAAGTACTAGAGTACCAGGGCTACCTGCTGAGAACCAAGTACTAGAGTACCAGGGCTACCTGCTGAGAACCAAGTACTACAGTACCAGGGCTACCTGCTGAGAACCAAGTACTACCAGGGCTACCTGCTGAGAACCAAGTACTACAGTACCAGGGCTACCTGCTGAGAACCAAGTACTACAGTACCAGGGCTACCTGCTGAGAACCAAGTACTACAGTACCAGGGCTGCCTGCTGAGAACCAAGTACTACAGTACCAGGGCTACCTGCTGAGAACCAAGTACTACCAGGGCTACCTGCTGAGAACCAAGTACTACCAGGGCTACCTGCTGAGAACCAAGTACTACAGTACCAGGGCTACCTGCTGAGAACCAAGTACTACCAGGGCTACCTGCTGAGAACCAAGTACTACAGTACCAGGGCTACCTGCTGAGAACCAAGTACTACCAGGGCTACCTGCTGAGAACCAAGTACTACCAGGGCTACCTGCTGAGAACCAAGTACTACAGTACCAGGGCTACCTGCTGAGAACCAAGTACTACCAGGGCTACCTGCTGAGAACCAAGTACTACAGTACCAGGGCTACCTGCTGAGAACCAAGTACTACCAGGGCTACCTGCTGAGAACCAAGTACTACCAGGGCTACCTGCTGAGAACCAAGTACTACAGTACCAGGGCTACCTGCTGAGAACCAAGTACTACCAGGGCTACTTGCTGAGAACCAAGTACTACAGTACCAGGGCTACCTGCTGAGAACCAAGTACTACCAGGGCTACCTGCTGAGAACCAAGTACTACAGTACCAGGGCTACCTGCTGAGAACCAAGTACTACAGTACCAGGGCTACCTGCTGAGAACCAAGTACTACAGTACCAGGGCTACCTGCTGAGAACCAAGTACTACAGTACCAGGGCTACCTGCTGAGAACCAAGTACTACAGTACCAGGGCTACCTGCTGAGAACCAAGTACTACAGTACCAGGGCTACCTGCTGAGAACCAAGTACTACAGTACCAGGGCTACCTGCTGAGAACCAAGTACTACCAGGGCTACCTGCTGAGAATCAAGTACTACAGTACCAGGGCTACCTGCTGTGAACCAAGTACTACCAGGGCTACCTGCTGAGAACCAAGTACTACAGTACCAGGGCTACCTGCTGAGAACCAAGTACTACAGTACCAGGGCTACCTGCTGAGAACCAAGTACTACAGTACCAGGGCTACCTGCTGAGAACCAAGTACTACAGTACCAGGCCTACCTGCTGAGAACCAAGTACTACAGTACCAGGGCTACCTGCTGAGAACCAAGTACTACAGTACCAGGCCTACCTGCTGAGAACCAAGTACTACCAGGGCTACCTGCTGAGAACCAAGTACTACAGTACCAGGGCTACCTGCTGAGAACCAAGTACTACCAGGGCTACCTGCTGAGAACCAAGTACTACAGTACCAGGGCTACCTGCTGAGAACCAAGTACTACAGTACCAGGGCTACCTGCTGAGAACCAAGTACTACAGTACCAGGGCTACCTGCTGAGAACCAAGTACTACCAGGGCTACCTGCTGAGAACCAAGTACTACAGTACCAGGGCTACCTGCTGAGAACCAAGTACTACAGTACCAGGGCTACCTGCTGAGAACCAAGTACTACAGTACCAGGGCTACCTGCTGAGAACCAAGTACTACAGTACCAGGGCTACCTGCTGAGAACCAAGTACTACAGTACCAGGGCTACCTGCTGAGAACCAAGTACTACCAGGGCTACCTGCTGAGAACCAAGTACTACAGTACCAGGGCTACCTGCTGAGAACCAAGTACTACAGTACCAGGGCTACCTGCTGAGAACCAAGTACTAGAGTACCAGGGCTACCTGCTGAGAACCAAGTACTACCAGGGCTACCTGCTGAGAACCAAGTACTACCAGGGCTACCTGCTGAGAACCAAGTACTAGAGTACCAGGGCTACCTGCTGAGAACCAAGTACTACAGTACCAGGGCTACCTGCTGAGAACCAAGTACTACAGTACCAGGGCTACCTGCTGAGAACCAAGTACTACCAGGGCTACCTGCTGTGAACCAAGTACTACCAGGGCTACCTGCTGAGAACCAAGTACTACAGTACCAGGGCTACCTGCTGAGAACCAAGTACTACAGTACCAGGGCTACCTGCTGAGAACCAAGTACTACCAGGGCTACCTGCTGAGAACCAAGTACTACAGTACCAGGCCTACCTGCTGAGAACCAAGTACTACCAGGGCTACCTGCTGAGAACCAAGTACTACAGTACCAGGGCTACCTGCTGAGAACCAAATACTACCAGGGCTACCTGCTGAGAACCAAGTACTACAGTACCAGGGCTACCTGCTGAGAACCAAGTACTACAGTACCAGGGCTACCTGCTGAGAACCAAGTACTACCAGGGCTACCTGCTGAGAACCAAGTACTACAGTACCAGGGCTACCTGCTGAGAACCAAGTACTACAGTACCAGGGCTACCTGCTGAGAACCAAGTACTACAGTACCAGGGCTACCTGCTGAGAACCAAGTACTACAGTACCAGGGCTACCTGCTGAGAACCAAGTACTACCAGGGCTACCTGCTGAGAACCAAGTACTAGAGTACCAGGGCTACCTGCTGAGAACCAAGTACTACAGTACCAGGGCTACCTGCTGAGAACCAAGTACTACAGTACCAGGGCTACCTGCTGAGAACCAAGTACTACCAGGGCTACCTGCTGAGAACCAAGTACTACCAGGGCTACCTGCTGAGAACCAAGTACTACAGTACCAGGGCTACCTGCTGAGAACCAAGTACTACCAGGGCTACCTGCTGAGAACCAAGTACTACCAGGGCTACCTGCTGAGAACCAAGTACTAGAGTACCAGGGCTACCTGCTGAGAACCAAGTACTACAGTACCAGGGCTACCTGCTGAGAACCAAGTACTACAGTACCAGGGCTACCTGCTGAGAACCAAGTACTACCAGGGCTACCTGCTGAGAACCAAGTACTAGAGTACCAGGGCTACCTGCTGAGAACCAAGTACTACAGTACCAGGGCTACCTGCTGAGAACCAAGTACTACAGTACCAGGGCTACCTGCTGAGAACCAAGTACTACCAGGGCTACCTGCTGAGAACCAAGTACTACCAGGGCTACCTGCTGAGAACCAAGTACTAGAGTACCAGGGCTACCTGCTGAGAACCAAGTACTACAGTACCAGGGCTACCTGCTGAGAACCAAGTACTACAGTACCAGGGCTACCTGCTCAGAACCAAGTACTACAGTACCAGGGCTACCTGCTGAGAACCAAGTACTACAGTACCAGGGCTACCTGCTGAGAACCAAGTACTACCAGGGCTACCTGCTGAGAACCAAGTACTACAGTACCAGGCCTACCTGCTGAGAACCAAGTACTACCAGGGCTACCTGCTGAGAACCAAGTACTACAGTACCAGGGCTACCTGCTGAGAACCAAGTACTACCAGGGCTACCTGCTGAGAACCAAGTACTACAGTACCAGGGCTACCTGCTGAGAACCAAGTACTACCAGGGCTACCTGCTGAGAACCAAGTACTACAGTACCAGGGCTACCTGCTGAGAACCAAGTACTACCAGGGCTACCTGCTGAGAACCAAGTACTACAGTACCAGGGCTACCTGCTGAGAACCAAGTACTACCAGGGCTACCTGCTGAGAACCAAGTACTACAGTACCAGGGCTACCTGCTGAGAACCAAGTACTACAGTACCAGGGCTACCTGCTGAGAACCAAGTACTACAGTACCAGGGCTACCTGCTGAGAACCAAGTACTACAGTACCAGGGCTACCTGCTGAGAACCAAGTACTACAGTACCAGGGCTACCTGCTGAGAACCAAGTACTACAGTACCAGGGCTACCTGCTGAGAACCAAGTACTACAGTACCAGGGCTACCTGCTGAGAACCAAGTACTACCAGGGCTACCTGCTGAGAACCAAGTACTACAGTACCAGGGCTACCTGCTGAGAACCAAGTACTACCAGGGCTACCTGCTGAGAACCAAGTACTACAGTACCAGGGCTACCTGCTGAGAACCAAGTACTACAGTACCAGGGCTACCTGCTGAGAACCAAGTACTACCAGGGCTACCTGCTGAGAACCAAGTACTACAGTACCAGGGCTACCTGCTGAGAACCAAGTACTAGAGTACCAGGGCTACCTGCTGAGAACCAAGTACTACCAGGGCTACCTGCTGAGAACCAAGTTCTACAGTACCAGGGCTACCTGCTGAGAACCAAGTACTACCAGGGCTACCTGCTGAGAACCAAGTACTACAGTACCAGGGCTACCTGCTGAGAACCAAGTACCACCAGGCCTACCTGCTGAGAACCAAGTACTACCAGGGCTACCTGCTGAGAACCAAGTACTACAGTACCAGGGCTACCTGCTGAGAACCAAGTACCACCAGGCCTACCTGCTGAGAACCAAGTACTACCAGGGCTACCTGCTGAGAACCAAGTACTACCAGGCCTACCTGCTGAGAACAAAGTTCTACCAGGCCTACCTGCTGAGAACCAAGTACTACCAGGCCTACCTGCTGAGAACCAAGTTCTACCAGGCCTACCTGCTGAGAACCAAGTACTACCAGGGTTACCTGCTGAGAACCAAGTACCACCAGGGCTACCTGCTGAGAACCAAGTACCACCAGGGCTACCTGCTGATAACCAAACACAAGGCACAAGAGGGCATATATATGTTTTAGCCTCTCTTACTCTGAAATGCAATTTAATGTAATGTATTGCTTTATAAATGTTCTTAGCCGGTAGACAAACATACTCCAGGAGCTTGCTTGATCGCCTTGTTGAGAGGGGTCAGGGAAGAATTTTTACAGCTCACTTATCTGGCCCCCGGGTGATTACTGTTTTTTTTCTTCCCTCTGGAATATGTAGAGGTGGGTCGTATGCCCACCTCCCTTGTTCTCTGTAAAGCGGATTGTGTTGCCTCTGGGTATGAAATGCGCTATACAAATAAAGCTTTGATTTATTGATTGATTGATATAGCTGTGAATTGAAATGACATGAAATAATGTCTGATACATTATGATAGGTCTTGTCGCCTGGACACATGAGTTCCAATGCTTCCAACGCTAATCTAGCACAACAACTAGCAGCAGCTTCCATAACATTAATGGTAGCGGTCAGTGGCTAAAGCAGTTACACTGATGATTCCTGTAACGTTAGCTATTTTGCTGCAATTGGTTCAACTTCTGTTTCTGGACAAAGGTAAGGGATAAACCCAGATAACACAAGGCTAGCGGACCTACAGTGGGTCCCCGATGGACGAGTTGGCGGACCTCAGGCTGAATATAACACAAGGCTAGTGGACCTACAGTGGGTCCCCGATGGACGAGTTGGCGGACCTCAGGCTGAATATAACACAAGGCTAGCGGACCTACAGCGGGTCCCTGATGGACAAGCTGGCAGACCTCAGGCTGAATATAATACAAGGCTAGCGGACCTACAGCGGGTCCCTGATGGACAAGCTGGCGGACCTCCGGCCGAATCCGCTGGCGGGATTCTGGCCATTTGCACATCGAATGGCAAGCGGACCTCTGGTGGATTATTAGTGTCAGGGACAGCAGTCCGTTAGTAATCTGAAATGCTCCCACTATTGCTCCACCACCATTCCACCGGTAGTTTATTGTCTATATCCTAGGCCCATTGGCCCTAGGCTTGGATTTCTATTGCTAAATTAACTTACTCTTAACCTTTCTTTGGTAACCCTTCCTTTCATAGTCCCCCAATTACTAAACATTTATCTGGTAAATACATACAAAGTATACCCTAATATATAATGGGTAATTACTGAGACACCTATACTGTAGGTATCATTTCAAAACAGTTGTATTTCAAATGTTCAATTATTGAACATAAATTCAATAACTGACATAGCACCACCAGGTAACCACATTTTTACATAGCTTCTATAACATCCAGTGACAAACACAAATGACAAATCACGATGCTCACATTTATTAAAATGCTTTGAATTATATTAATTATAACTGAATCCACTCAGGAATCTGGGAGTGGGACCGAGAACAGGAGGAGCAGAAAACAAAACACAGAGTTGCATACACAGAGAAACATAACAGCAAGTCTAGTATATCAATGGGACTTGTAATTGGTCGCTTAATTGGTCACCCAGTTTCTGCAATCAGTTTGACACAGTTAATTCATCTGCAAAACAGACTGTACATTTCCTTAAAAATACAAGGGGAAAGGAGAGTGAAAGGAGGGAGGGAGAGGGATGGAAATGTAAGTAAAGGTAGGAATAACCCCACAGGCTAGCAGAGGGTGCGGGAGTGGTCTTAAACAGGTCTTAAACCCCTGATCTCAGGCTAGCAGAGGGTGAGGGTCTGGTCGTAACCAGGTCTTAAACCCCTGATCTCAGGCTAGCAGAGGGTGAGGGTCTGGTCTTAAACCCCTGATCTCAGGCTAGTAGAGGGTGAGGGTCTGGTCTTAACCAGGTCTTAAACCCCTGATCTCAGGCTAGCAGAGGGTGAGGGTCTGGTCTTAAACAGGTCTTAAACCCCTGATCTCAGGCTAGCAGAGGGTGAGGGTCTGGTCGTAACCAGGTCTTAAACCCCTGATCTCAGGCTAGCAGAGGGTGTGGGTCTGGTCTTAAACAGGTCTTAAACCCCTGATCTAAACAGGTCTTAAACCCCTGACCTCCCGCACGCTTTACCCACTACACTACCCAGGAACTTAAAAGTGTGTGATGTCATCGTGTATTTATTTTGGTGTGCTGGGACTACTGCCTCTTGTGGTGGCAACATAGAAATGCAGGTCAACAACGGGACGGAGGGAGGGAGTAACAACCCGACAAATGCTATCTATGGTGCGCTGGCTTACAGCCACGCACAAAAACATACCCTCTGTAACCATCGATCCAGATATACTGGACACAAACGACGGGACTGCTTCCTGCAAACCGTTTGGCATTGATGGCTGAATAGATGAAGTAATCAACAGTTCGGTATCGCCTCTCCTCAGTGTCATATCTGTGAAATGTCAACGCTGGTGCCGGGCTGGCCAGGATAGGGGGGGCAGGTCTGCGCGGCTCAGAGCCAGCCCTCCACCACCCGGCTGGCCCCGCCTCCTCGCCTCCCTGCCAGGGAGAGATGGGCGTGGGGCGCTGGTGAACTCAGGTGGCCTTTCACCACAGATGGTACCACGAGATGCCAGCAAGGGCCGGCCAGCGCCACAGACGTCATATCTGCTCTCAGAGTGACAAAGGTACGGCATCACAGAACCATTTTTTCAAATATGCTGTAGCAATGAGAACACCTCTGATGAAAGATTCTAAATAGAATCTGTTTCAGGTCAGACAGAACCAGTTTTGAACTGGGTTCAAAACAGGGTTTCAAGTAAACGAAATAGAAAAAATAGGAGGGCTTTGGCGTTCTAGTAAGTAAGGGAAGGTGCTCTTTGGACAACAGGGTAAGAGTCACATAGAAAAAGAGGGATGTCCAAGGAACTCTTCCTAGAATAAAAAAGCTTTAATACTCGCTTAGTTCATTATGGAACAGCAGGACACCAACATGTTTGGGCTGAGCTAGAAGCCTTCATCAGGGCATGTCTATCTCATCAGAGCATGTCTATCTCATCAGAGCATGTCTATCTCATCTCATGTCTATCTCATCTCATGTCTATCTCATCTCATGTCTATCTCATCAGGGCATGTCTATCTCATCAGAGTATGTCTATCTCATCAGAGCATGTCTATCTCATCTCATGTCTATCTCATCAGAGCATGTCTATCTCATCTCATGTCTATCTCATCAGAGCATGTCTATCTCATCTCATGTCTATCTCATCAGAGCATGTCTATCTCATCAGAGCATGTCTATCTCATCTCATGTCTTTCTCATCAGAGCATGTCTATCTCATCTCATGTCTATCTCATCAGAGCATGTCTATCTCATCAGAGCATGTCTATCTCATCTCATGTCTATCTCATCAGAGCATGTCTATCTCATCAGAGCATGTCTATCTCATCAGAGCATGTCTATCTCATCTCATGTCTATCTCATCAGAGCATGTCTATCTCATCACAGCATGTCTATCTCATCAGAGCATGTCTATCTCATCAGAGCATGTCTATCTCATCTCATGTATATCTCATCAGAGCATGTCTATCTCATCAGAGCATGTCTATCTCATCTCATGTCTATCTCATCTCATGTCTATCTCATCAGAGCATGTCTATCTCATCAGAGCATGTCTATCTCATCAGAGCATGTCTATCTCATCTCATGTCTATCTCATCAGAGCATGTCTATCTCATCTCATGTCTATCTCATCTCATGTCTATCTCATCAGAGCATGTCTATCTCATCTCATGTCTATCTCATCAGAGCATGTCTATCTCATCTCATGTCTATCTCATCAGAGCATGTCTATCTCATCAGAGCATGTCTATCTCATCTCATGTCTATCTCATCAGAGCATGTCTATCTCATCTCATGTCTATCTCATCTCATGTCTATCTCATCAGAGCATGTCTATCTCATCAGAGCATGTCTATCTCATCTCATGTCTTTCTCATCAGAGCAAGTCTATCTCATCTCATGTCTATCTCATCTCATGTCTATCTCATCAGAGCATGTCTATCTCATCTCATGTCTATCTCATCAGAGCATGTCTATCTCATCAGAGCATGTCTATCTCATCAGAGCATGTCTATCTCATCTCATGTCTATCTCATCAGAGCATGTCTATCTCATCTCATGTCTATCTCATCTCATGTCTATCTCATCAGAGCATGTCTATCTCATCTCATGTCTATCTCATCTCATGTCTATCTCATCAGAGCATGTCTATCTCATCTCATGTATATCTCATCAGAGCATGTCTATCTCATCAGAGCATGTCTATCTCATCAGAGCATGTCTATCTCATCTCATGTCTATCTCATCAGAGCATGTCTATCTCATCTCATGTCTATCTCATCAGAGCATGTCTATCTCATCAGAGCATGTCTATCTCATCAGAGCATGTCTATCTCATCTCATGTCTATCTCATCAGAGCATGTCTATCTCATCACAGCATGTCTATCTCATCAGAGCATGTCTATCTCATCAGAGCATGTCTATCTCATCAGAGCATGTCTATCTCATCTCATGTCTATCTCATCAGAGCATGTCTATCTCATCAGAGCATGTCTATCTCATCTCATGTCTATCTCATCTCATGTCTATCTCATCAGAGCATGTCTATCTCATCAGAGCATGTCTATCTCATCTCATGTCTATCTCATCAGAGCATGTCTATCTCATCTCATGTCTATCTCATCTCATGTCTATCTCATCAGAGCATGTCTATCTCATCTCATGTCTTTCTCATCAGAGCATGTCTATCTCATCTCATGTCTATCTCATCTCATGTCTATCTCATCAGAGCATGTCTATCTCATCTCATGTCTATCTCATCTCATGTCTATCTCATCAGAGCATGTCTATCTCATCTCATGTCTATCTCATCAGAGCATGTCTATCTCATCAGAGCATGTCTATCTCATCAGAGCATGTCTATCTCATCTCATGTCTATCTCATCAGAGCATGTCTATCTCATCTCATGTCTATCTCATCAGAGCATGTCTATCTCATCAGAGCATGTCTATCTCATCTCATGTCTATCTCATCAGAGCATGTCTATCTCATCTCATGTCTATCTCATCACATGTCTATCTCATCAGAGCATGTCTATCTCATCAGAGCATGTCTATCTCATCTCATGTCTTTCTCATCAGAGCATGTCTATCTCATCTCATGTCTATCTCATCTCATGTCTATCTCATCAGAGCATGTCTATCTCATCTCATGTCTATCTCATCTCATGTCTATCTCATCAGAGCATGTCTATCTCATCTCATGTCTATCTCATCAGAGCATATCTATCTCATCAGAGCATGTCTATCTCATCAGAGCATGTCTATCTCATCTCATGTCTATCTCATCAGAGCATGTCTATCTCATCAGAGCATGTCTATCTCATCAGAGCATGTCTATCTCATCTCATGTCTTTCTCATCAGAGCATGTCTATCTCATCTCATGTCTATCTCATCAGAGCATGTCTATCTCATCAGAGCATGTCTATCTCATCAGAGCATGTCTATCTCATCTCATGTCTATCTCATCAGAGCATGTCTATCTCATCAGAGCATGTCTATCTCATCAGAGCATGTCTATCTCATCTCATGTCTATCTCATCAGAGCATGTCTATCTCATCACAGCATGTCTATCTCATCAGAGCATGTCTATCTCATCAGAGCATGTCTATCTCATCAGAGCATGTCTATCTCATCTCATGTCTATCTCATCAGAGCATGTCTATCTCATCTCATGTCTATCTCATCAGAGCATGTCTATCTCATCAGAGCATGTCTATCTCATCTCATGTCTATCTCATCAGAGCATGTCTATCTCATCTCATGTCTATCTCATCTCATGTCTATCTCATCAGAGCATGTCTATCTCATCAGAGCATGTCTATCTCATCTCATGTCTTTCTCATCAGAGCATGTCTATCTCATCTCATGTCTATCTCATCTCATGTCTATCTCATCAGAGCATGTCTATCTCATCTCATGTCTATCTCATCTCATGTCTATCTCATCAGAGCATGTCTATCTCATCTCATGTCTATCTCATCAGAGCATGTCTATCTCATCAGAGCATGTCTATCTCATCAGAGCATGTCTATCTCATCTCATGTCTATCTCATCAGAGCATGTCTATCTCATCAAAACATGTCTATCTCATCTCATGTCTTTCTCATCAGAGCATGTCTATCTCATCTCATGTCTATCTCATCAGAGCATGTCTATCTCATCAGAGCATGTCTATCTCATCAGAGCATGTCTATCTCATCTCATGTCTATCTCATCAGAGCATGTCTATCTCATCACAGCATGTCTATCTCACCAGAGCATGTCTATCTCATCAGAGCATGTCTATCTCATCAGAGCATGTCTATCTCATCTCATGTCTATCTCATCAGAGCATGTCTATCTCATCAGAGCATGTCTATCTCATCAGAGCATGTCTATCTCATCTCATGTCTATCTCATCAGAGCATGTCTATCTCATCTCATGTCTATCTCATCAGAGCATGTCTATCTCATCTCATGTCTATCTCATCAGAGCATGTCTATCTCATCAGAGCATGTCTATCTCATCTCATGTCTTTCTCATCAGAGCATGTCTATCTCATCTCATGTCTATCTCATCAGAGCATGTCTATCTCATCAGAGCATGTCTATCTCATCTCATGTCTATCTCATCAGAGCATGTCTATCTCATCAGAGCATGTCTATCTCATCAGAGCATGTCTATCTCATCTCATGTCTATCTCATCAGAGCATGTCTATCTCATCACAGCATGTCTATCTCATCAGAGCATGTCTATCTCATCAGAGCATGTCTATCTCATCAGAGCATGTCTATCTCATCTCATGTATATCTCATCAGAGCATGTCTATCTCATCAGAGCATGTCTATCTCATCTCATGTCTATCTCATCTCATGTCTATCTCATCAGAGCATGTCTATCTCATCAGAGCATGTCTATCTCATCTCATGTCTATCTCATCAGAGCATGTCTATCTCATCTCATGTCTATCTCATCTCATGTCTATCTCATCAGAGCATGTCTATCTCATCTCATGTCTATCTCATCAGAGCATGTCTATCTCATCTCATGTCTATCTCATCAGAGCATGTCTATCTCATCAGAGCATGTCTATCTCATCTCATGTCTATCTCATCAGAGCATGTCTATCTCATCTCATGTCTATCTCATCTCATGTCTATCTCATCAGAGCATGTCTATCTCATCAGAGCATGTCTATCTCATCTCATGTCTTTCTCATCAGAGCAAGTCTATCTCATCTCATGTCTATCTCATCTCATGTCTATCTCATCAGAGCATGTCTATCTCATCTCCTGTCTATCTCATCTCATGTCTATCTCATCAGAGCATGTCTATCTCATCTCATGTCTATCTCATCAGAGCATGTCTATCTCATCTCATGTCTATCTCATCAGAGCATGTCTATCTCATCAGAGCATGTCTATCTCATCTCATGTCTATCTCATCAGAGCATGTCTATCTCATCTCATGTCTATCTCATCTCATGTCTATCTCATCAGAGCATGTCTATCTCATCAGAGCATGTCTATCTCATCTCATGTCTTTCTCATCAGAGCATGTCTATCTCATCTCATGTCTATCTCATCTCATGTCTATCTCATCAGCGCATGTCTATCTCATCTCATGTCTATCTCATCAGAGCATGTCTATCTCATCAGAGCATGTCTATCTCATCAGAGCATGTCTATCTCATCTCATGTCTATCTCATCAGAGCATGTCTATCTCATCAGAGCATGTCTATCTCATCTCATGTCTATCTCATCAGAGCATGTCTATCTCATCTCATGTCTATCTCATCTCATGTCTATCTCATCAGAGCATGTCTATCTCATCAGAGCATGTCTATCTCATCTCATGTCTATCTCATCAGAGCATGTCTATCTCATCTCATGTCTATCTCATCTCATGTCTATCTCATCAGAGCATGTCTATCTCATCAGAGCATGTCTATCTCATCTCATGTCTTTCTCATCAGAGCATGTCTATCTCATCTAATGTCTATCTCATCTCATGTCTATCTCATCAGAGCATGTCTATCTCATATCATGTCTATCTCATCTCATGTCTATCTCATCAGAGCATGTCTATCTCATCTCATGTCTATCTCATCAGAGCATGTCTATCTCATCAGAGCATGTCTATCTCATCTCATGTCTATCTCATCTCATGTCTATCTCATCAGAGCATGTCTATCTCATCAGAGCATGTCTATCTCATCTCATGTCTATCTCATCAGAGCATGTCTATCTCATCTCATGTCTATCTCATCTCATGTCTATCTCATCAGAGCATGTCTATCTCATCTCATGTCTTTCTCATCAGAGCATGTCTATCTCATCTCATGTCTATCTCATCTCATGTCTATCTCATCAGAGCATGTCTATCTCATCTCATGTCTATCTCATCTCATGTCTATCTCATCAGAGCATGTCTATCTCATCTCATGTCTATCTCATCAGAGCATGTCTATCTCATCAGAGCATGTCTATCTCATCAGAGCATGTCTATCTCATCTCATGTCTATCTCATCAGAGCATGTCTATCTCATCTCATGTCTATCTCATCAGAGCATGTCTATCTCATCTCATGTATATCTCATCAGAGCATGTCTATCTCATCTCATGTCTATCTCATCAGAGCATGTCTATCTCATCAGAGCATGTCTATCTCATCTCATGTCTATCTCATCAGAGCATGTCTATCTCATCTCATGTCTATCTCATCAGAGCATGTCTATCTCATCAGAGCATGTCTATCTCATCAGAGCATGTTTATCTCATCTCATGTCTATCTCATCAGAGCATGTCTATCTCATCTCATGTCTATCTCATCAGAGCATGTCTATCTCATCTCATGTCTATCTCATCTCATGTCTATCTCATCACAGCATGTCTATCTCATCACAGCATGTCTATCTCATCTCATGTCTATCTCATCAGAGCATGTCTATCTCATCTCATGTCTATCTCATCTCATGTCTATCTCATCAGAGCATGTCTATCTCATCTCATGCTCTGATGAAGGCCTCTAGCTCAGCCCAAACATGTTGGTGTCCTGCTGTTCCATAATGAACTAAGCGATTATTAAAGCTTTTTTATTCTAGGAAGAGTGCCTTGGACATCCCTCTTTTTCAAGGGTTTCAAGTAACCTTTAGACTAAAACTCATTCTACACCTTTCTAAATGTAGAAATTGGAGGATGGCCATGTTTTTGTTGTATATTTGATGAGCTGCGACTACACCTCTTGGTTAACCAGAAGAAAAATCCAGACTGAGCACACCCTTGTCTGCCCATGGATAACTAGCTAAATATTTAATGATGTTTATCATCGGATCATGGAGTCACACAGAGACCATCTACCAGAGAGATACATCCTGTGTGACTTATGTGAAATCCCATTCTGTTCCCATGCCAAACACAGTAATAAAAGCCATTCAATTGCAAATGCTATAAGTCCTACAGCACAAACCAGTGAATATGTGTTCTTTCTATACCCTGGATGTTATTAACCTTTATTTAACCAGGTTTAGACCCTTTTAGATTAAAATCTACTTTTCAATTAATGGAAGGAGAGGAGTGATTGCCAACCCACTGAATAGCCATAATACAATACGCATTGATGCTGTCTATCCTGATTGGTGCTCTGCATGACAGTCTATGGCCCTATCTAGATCTAGCAGTGATGCGAGTTGACTGTTACCTTCTCTACTTGGTGACTATGGTTTTTATTGGTAGGCCTATGCAACAGGCTAAAACAATACAATCAAAAGCAAGTATACATGCATCGCAGAATAAGATAATAAATAATTACATACTGATACAATTTTCAACAAGTAGCCTATGTGAAAACGCTCTACGTAATAGTCTATCGATATATGTGCTATGTGGGCTAATCCTGCGGATTGTGTAGTGCTGCTCAATGTTTTTGCAATTTCGAACATCACATAGCTTATAATGACATTATAATTATGAAAGCAGGTGTGAAAATACAGCTTGAAATGGAGCCACGGTTGAGGGAATTCCCCGACCGACTTTCTCTAGATCACAATGGGCAGACTAGCCTCTCCACACAGGAGAGCCCGCATGAACACAGGAGCTCCCGCACACCGACACACCGCGGCACGGAGCCCTGGCGCTATGAGCCCTGGCGCTATGAGCCCTGAGCCCTGAGCCCTGAGCCCTGGTTCTATGAGCCCTGAGCCCTGGCGCTATGAGCCCTGAGCCCTGGCGCTATGAGCCCTGAGCCCTGGCGCTATGAGCCCTGGCGCTACGAGCCCTGGCGCTAGAGCTTCCTCTACTGACGGACGAGCCATTCTGGTTCTGCCATTACGATAACATGGATAATCTAGGCTACGCAGCCTAATCAATGCATTACTAATGAACAGTGAAACGACAAGGCTCTACAGTATCTAGGAGTAGATCTAGTATATTGTCCTGAAGGCGTAGTGATAGAAGTAGTGTTTTATCTTACCGGAGATGCTGTGTGTGTGAGTGTGTGTGAGTGTGTGTGTGTGTGTGTGTGTGTGTGTGAGTGTGTGTGTTCTCAGAGCGGGTGGTGATGATGCTCCTCGCGCTCGCGTCTCTCCTCAGCAGCAGCTCGCGCTCAGCTCGAGCCTCCCAGGCTCCTAACACAATGCATGCTGGGAGCACGAGCGGTGGAGCGCATTCATTACAGCAATCTTCCACGAATCTCATTGGACGAATGGTTGGTTAAATTGAATAGAACCCCATCCGTCCGATTTACGTGGACAAATGGTGCATCGATATTTCACAGGTTTGGTTGCACTCATTTTTTTATTTTTTAAATCTCACAAAGATGAAGTGCTGCTGACGAGCGCGCCTGCTGCCAGCTAGGTCTGGGATTACCTGATAACCTGCTCTATGACTCCAGCAGGTTTTCACAGAGTATCTGACAACAGAGGCTTTTTCATAGTAAAATTGTGTGGTCAAAGATCCCTGTAGGCTGCACAGTCTATATTAGACCATGCTCTGCTCTTCTACACTCATTTGCAGTAGAAAATACCTTATCTCCCTAGATTGGCGCAGCAATGGCAATTAGACTACAGTGAAGACCAGATAGGAAACTTTTAATTAATTACAAGATGGCTGAATTAATTAATGCCTAAATCCTTGGAATGTTCGTGTGCTAATTAGATTTAAATGAGCAACTCCGGCCTGGTCTGTCTCTCAGGGACTGCAGTCTGACTCCGACGCTCCTTCACTAAGGTTCCAATGGCACTATAAACTGCCTAATTAATTTCAGTTTTAATAAAAAATGTTCTTTGCTGCTGGAGAAAAGTGAGTGATAAGAACCATCTAACCAATGATTAGGCTTTCTCCAAAAGAGTTTTAAGGTGTTTTAGCAAGCTTCAAGCTGGTCATTTGAGCATCAGCAGAGTTGATTTGAACGTGTTTGTGACCATTTTAATCACATCATTGATTCGTATTCCAATTTTAAAATGCATCAATGCAATACAATAAATCCAAAGTCATTCATTAGTGTCCGCTCTCAGAGGTTAGATGATGTCAACAACTATTGATTTAGACTTCATTTCCTTAATACCGGCCTATGTGAACCTTTTCAAAGCATTACACATTGGGACATCCCTCTTGTTTTAGAAGCTGTTTGGTGCACGTCGGCTGAAGAGGCTCTCATTGTGTTAATCATTTAGATTTACACTAACATGCACTTTAAAAGATTGAACAGGCATTACTTTGAACATTTGACTCACCCTAACCTGCCACAAAGACCCTCCCAATCAAGCAGTGAAAACCCCATTGGGGGTGGGCAAAGACGCAGGGTCATATTTAATCCACATCACCGACAGAAAAACATTCTCAGCCCCTCGCCGATCCATGGAGGCTCCAGACCAGCAGCTGATCCCAGACCAGCGGCAGACAGCAGAGCCCTGCGGCTGATCCCAGACGAGCGCCAAACAGCAGAGCCCTGCGGCTGATCCCAGACCAGCGCCAGACAGCAGAGCCCTGCGGCTGATCCCAGACCAGCGCCAGACAGCAGAGCCCTGCGGCTGATCCCAGACCAGCGCCAGACAGCAGAGCCCTGCGGCTGATCCCAGACCAGGGCCAGACAGCAGAGCTATCAATCACATAGGCTGTTCAGGAAGCGGGTCTCAGGGGTGGTTAACGTCATAGGCTGTTTCCTGTCAGAGGCTGTTTCCTGTCAGAGGCTGTTTCCTGTCCGAGGCTGTTTCCTGTCCGAGGCTGTTTCCTGTCAGAGGCTGTTTCCTGTCCGAGGCTGTTTCCTGTCAGAGCCTATTTCCTGTCCGAGGCTGTTTCCTGTCAGAGGCTGTTTCCTGTCCGAGGCTGTTTCCTGTCAGAGATGTTTCCTGTCCGAGGCTGTTTCCTGTCAGAGCCTATTTCCTGTCCGAGGCTGTTTCCTGTCAGAGGCTGTTTCCTGTCAGAGATGTTTCCTGTCCGAGGCTGTTTCCTGTCAGAGATGTTTCCTGTCCGAGGCTGTTTCCTGTCAGAGCTGGGCTGTTCTCATATGTTCACACTGTATCACACTGTTCTCTCCCTGTTCCCTGCAGGTTATACTGCTCAGCTTGTTTACAGCAAAATACATAATGAACACTGCAGCCATGCTGGTGCTACAAGACTACTGGGTCCATGCTATAAGAGAATGATAGACCCCCCGCTGCACCAGAAATACACATATATAATAATAATAAATAATAATACATTTGTAGTGCGCTTTACATTCCGAGAAATCTCAAAGTGCTATAAAACAAAAGTTAAAAACAACAATGTAGTATATTCATCCAGGCTCCACATCCATTACACATCCAATACATCCACAACCAAGTCACATCCAACACATTAGTACAATAATAGGTAATACCATAATAAAAAATATATACAATAATAATAATAAAAACATGGTGTAGCGTGTTGTAGGTTTAGAGCTATGACTAAGACCAGTATAATTTATGATTATACCGTGGTTATCACAAATATGAAGGAAAATGGATTTAATGTATTAAATCAACTCGTATATGGGGCACCACCCTGTTATGTACAGGGAAACAAGATAACCGTTATCACTAGTCTAATTTATTCATCAATATCAGTCTGCAGGAGGAGTTCCTGACTAAATCAAGTGACCTAAGATAATGTGATGATGCTTGGACGTGGTCAAAAGTTAATAATATTTATTGAAGTTATACTAATCAACTATCAAAATAATATTATAACACAATTCAATAATAGATGGAAAAACACATGTGGCAATATGAAAACACAGCAAAAATGAAAAGAATGATGTCAGATTATCACAGCCTATCCTAAATCCTCTAATAAGCTTAAACAAAACTTGGCATCACACACACATCAAAGAGAATGTTGGATGTCAACCTTACAGTGGTATGTGAAGCGCGATGTCCGTAGGTGCTGTCTGGCTCGACGAAGGGAAGAGGCACGTGACGTGGTGGTCACTCGGTTCGATGAAGGGGGCTGCGCGCCTGCGCTCCCGTTGAAACAGTGATAGTAGCGTTGCTGCGCGAAGTTGATGTTCACGGAGTTCAAAGTTCAGTTTCAGAGTTCACAAGTTGCACATATCTCATTCAAAACCTCTGCTCTCGCCAGAGGTGGAGAGTTGGAGAGTATTTTCCTAAGCCCCTGTGTCGACTCAGAGATCTTAGGTAGCAGTCCAGTGTGGATACAGGCTGATTTTATCAACCGGCACAAAGCTTGGATCCTGGGTCACGTGTTACTTGGAGAAACACGGACCCTGGCAGTTGAGGGTTACATGAGAAATTACGACAGAGAGAGTCCTTGTCTGATCCCTTTTAAAGGGGCAGAGGTGAGGTGTGTCCTGTGGGCATAGCCAGGCACCCGATTGGTGACTCCAGTGGGCCACGCTCCCATCGTAAAACGAGGGCTCAGATTCTGTTTTGTGGTCAGTAGACAATGGTCAGTAGAACTGTGTTGTCGTCAGTAGACAATGATCAGTAGAACTGTGTTGTCGTCAGTAGACAATGGTCAGTAGAACTGTGTTGTCGTCAGTAGACAATGGTCAGTAGTCCTACACCACTACAATGGCACATAAAAGATGAAGATGACATGGGAGAACGGTCAACAGAAAGTTTTTGTGAAGAGGTGGGTTTTAAGGTCTTTAAGTACCCACAGACTGAGGGGCCCTGAGGTGGTCGGGGAGGGCGTTCCACAGCCTAGGAGCAGCAGGGCCGAAGGCTCGCATCCCCATGCTGTTTAGCTTGAACCCAGGAGGTTTGAGGAGGTTGGCAGTGGAGAAGCGGGGGGTGCGTGAGGCGATCTGAGGGGTGAGGAGTTCCTTGAGGTGGGGGGGGGGGCATTTCCGTTTATGCACTGGTGGGTGAGGAGGGAAACCTTGAATTGAGCCAGTGGAGTGACTTTAGGATGGGGGTGATGTGGTCATATTTGCGCACCCTCATCAGGATCCTAGCAGCGCTGTTCTGGATGTACTGGGGTTTCTGTAGGCTACTACTAGGGATCCCGATGAGGAGTGCATTGCAATAGTCCAGCCTGGAGGAGACAAAGGCGTGGACGAGCTTCTCTGCATCTGCCAGGGTGAGTGTGGGACGGAGTTTGGCAATGTTCCTGAGGTGGTAGAAGGACGTCTTGCACAGCTGTGTGATGTGGGTCTCGAAGGTGAGGTGAGGGTCCATTTTGACGCCCAGGTTGGTGACTGATGTGGAGAGGGGAATGTTCTGGCCAGAGAAGGTGATGCTGGTGATGGTGGATGACCGGACCTGGTGTGGTGTGCCAACTAGAATGGCTTCAGTCTTGGAGCTGTTCAACTGTAGAAAGTTCCGCTTCATCCACGCCTCTGTCTCCTCCAGGCAGGTGGTCAGTTTAGACAGTGGCAGGGGTGCAGAGGGGGTGGGGCTGGCTTTGATGAACAGCTGTGTGTCATCAGCATAGCAGTGGAAAGATATTCCATGCCTGCTGATGACACAGCCAAGGGGGAGCAGTATGAACAGGGTTGGGCCAAACACCGAACCCAACACCATATAAGAGAATGATAGACCCCCCCCCCCCCACCAGAAATACACATATGAGAGAATGATAGACCCCCCCCCCACCAGGAATACACATATGAGAGAATGATAGACCCCCCCCCCCACCAGAAATACACATATGAGAGAATGATAGACCCCCCCCCCACACCAGGAATACACATATGAGAGAATGATAGACCCCCCCCCCACACCAGGAATACACATATAAGAGAATGATAGACCCCCCCCCCCACACCAGGAATACACATATGAGAGAATGATAGACCCCCCCCCACCAGGAATACACATATAAGAGAATGATAGACCCCCCCACCAGAAATACACATATAAGAGAATGATAGACCCCCCCCCCCACCAGAAATACACATATAAGAGAATGATAGACCCCCCCCCCCACCAGAAATACACATATAAGAGAATGATAGACCCCCCCCCCCACCAGAAATACACATATAAGAGAATGATAGACCCCCCCACCAGAAATACACATATGAGAGAAAGATAGACCCCCCCCCCACAACAGAAATACACATATGAGAGAAAGATAGACCCCCCCACACCAGAAATACACATATGAGAGAAAGATAGACGCCCCATACCAGAAATACACGTATAAGAGAATGATAGAACCCCCCCCACCAGAAATACACATATGAGAGAATGATAGACCCATACGCGCAGTTTGACTTTTTGATCAGGGGGGGCAGTCATATATGCAGTATCCAACAGTTCGTTCATGGCTAGCAATGGTAGGCCTACAGCTATGGAATAAGCTCATGTTTGGGTTGCTGTCAAAGCTGCCACTCTTATGTTGCTATAGCCTACAATTATCAGAACAATATGAACATTCAGTTGAAAGTTTTCCATCCACCCATCCATCACTGGATGAGGAATAAGCACCGCAAAGCGATCAATTCTCACGCAAGCAGGAGCCAGGCTGTTCAGTGCATTTCTCTGATCCGGTCGCAACCCAGTCTCTATGTACTATGTACTCTCATGTTTTGGGAGATGCAACTGGCTGCAGACAAAATGGCCGACCTCCGCAAGAGGCGCCTCCGCAGTTGACAGGAAATCACGTGACCTCTGCAGTTGACAGGAAATCCGTTCTGTTTTTTGTGAGCATGCGCAAGAGGCACCTCCACAATTGACAGGAAATCACGTGACCGCCACAGTTGACAGGAATGTCGTCTTCTTGTAGTTTTTCCGTGAATGACAGTGTGCAGTCAGATAAGAGAAGATATTTGTTGTTTGGGAGCCACCATTAATTCCAGTGAAGAAGAAGGGAAGATATTCTATATTTATTCTTTATTAGTCCACTTGTTGCCAAGAAGCCATGGATACTGCTACAAGGTAAGATACTTTAAAAGGATCGTTGTCTTTTCTAAGGTTTTATTCAGTGTTGTCTATCAAACTTTATGCCAAGTGGCTCTAAGCATTTAGCTAATGGAATTGGAAGTTTTATTGGACAGTTTTACTATGGGGAACTAGTCTGGCTAACTCCCAGAGCGTGCAGCCAGTGTAGCACGCAGTTGACGTTACTAGCCTGACAGCCAAGGTTAGCGGGCTACTACTAGCTGGCGAGTAGCCTATTGTATGATTACATTTTGATATTGATAATTATCAATTGATTGATAACAACATGTAGAAATATGTGTACTGGTTTATTTACATGGATAGACAACATGAATGTAATGGTTAGAAATGTGCCTCAGGGGGGCCCTCCATCCAGCCCTCCACCCCGGGGACCCCCACCAAGCCCCTGGTCACACCCCAGCAGACCCCCACCTCCCAGCACAGGCCCATCCACACCCAGCTGTCACAGGCCCCGCCCTGCAGGCCCACCTCCCAGCACAGGCCCATCCACACCCAGCTGTCACAGCCCCCACCCTGCAGGCCCACCTCCCAGCACAGGCCCATCCACACCCAGCTGTCACAGCCCCCGCCCCTGCAGGCCCACCTCCCAGCACAGGCCCATCCACACCCAGCTGTCACAGGCCCCGCCCTGCAGGCCCACCTCCCAGCACAGGCCCATCCACACCCAGCTGTCACAGCCCCCGCCCCTGCAGGCCCACCTCCCAGCACAGGCCCATCCACACCCAGCTGTCACAGCCCCCGCCCTTGCACGCCCACCATCCAGTGGCTGCAGACAAGACAGCAAGCCAGGTGAGCACTCTCTCTCTCCAGTGACATCAGGAACCTTGTTCAAGTTCAAGTTGATTTGTGTATAATAATGGAAGTCCTAGGCAACTTGAAAAAGTGCATTTAACATTTGGGACTTGTTTACTCAGATCCTATCCTCTCTCTGTTCTTTCCCCTCTGTCTTTCTCCTAACCAAGCCTCTAATGGACATCCTCAAGATCGCTATGATGGAGGCAGAGATCGACCCCAGCAATGAACCCATGGTGCTCGACTCCTCGAGCGACTGCAAAGAGGACCTAGACGTCATCGAAGAGTTGTAGAGTTATGAGTAAGAGCTGACCTAGTTCTTCTCACTCAGCCATGTCCATCAACATGTGGGGTCTGCTACACCATGTGTGCCAAGTCCACGGTCATGATACAGTTGTGATTGATGGGTTTCAGCTAGTTTCTTTCACCAGGCAATCAGGCTACTGAACAAAGGACACTGGTGACCTGTAGCATACTGTTGCATAGACTGCACTAAGTACTGTATACTGATCACTTATAACACTGAACATTGAGATAAGAATCGAGTAACAGGCTGAGCACTGTCATTATTGGGTATTGAGCCTAGCACAATCATTACTATGAGTACTGAGAACTTAAACACTGGACACTTGTGTCTGAGCGCTGCTATTACAATGTCACACATTGTATATTTGAGTAACGAGCCGAGAACAATCAATGCTAGAGTACTGAGTACTGTGTTTTAAACATTTCATATCGTGGTGAGTGCTGCTACTACTATGTTGCACATGCGTGTATTATTTTGTGTAATCATTGCCATTGTAATTATTGTGTGTAATTATCATTATTATTAACATTGAGTGTAATTATTGCCATTGCCACTGCAAAGTCTCATCAGGATAAAAAAAAAAAAAAAGGATTTGATGAATATGTCAATAATAAAAACAGTAGGCTACATTCATTGCAGGTCAGATGACGATGGTCTGATACTTGCTGATAGAATTTGTTGTGTTTGTGTTGAGAGGGAACAATCAATGTGAGCAGCTGATACAGCAGGCCTGCTCCTCATCTGAGCACAAGCCTGTCACTTCTGCAGGAGATGTATCTTAAAACCCTAAACCACTAATAAAATCACTAATTTTGAAACATCAACACAAACTGAGTTATTGGGAGTTGAGTATTGTTGGGATTGGTGTGAGGGGGAGGGGGACTTAGTGATAGGGAGGTTGAGTATTGTTGGGATTGGTGTGAGGGGGACTTAGTGATGGGGAGGTTGAGTATTGTTGGGATTGGTGTGAGGGGGAGGGGGACTTAGTGATGGGGAGGTTGAGTATTGTTGGGATTGGTGTGAGGGGGAGGGGGACTTAGTGATAGGGAGGTTGAGTATTGTTGGGATTGGTGTGAGGGGGACTTAGTGATAGGGAGGTTGAGTATTGTTGGGATTGGTGTGAGGGGGAGGGGGACTTAGTGATAGGGAGGTTGCAAAAGCAGCCTTTTTGTAAGCAGCCTGTTTCTCCTATGAGGTGATAGGAAATGTCTTTTTCAGGACCACAGTTCTTATCAAAATTATTCTTGTTGAATTTTGCCAGTAAAGGCTTAGTGAATGTTAACCATTTCAACTCGATTACACCAACAAAATGCATTAATGGGCGGAGCCCTGTGCTCTCCGAGCACCCTTTCTAGTTGGTTATTAATCTGCATGATTGATAGGTCAGAAAGGTCTATTAAAAAGAGTTTTGAAGCCTTTTGACATGTAATGGTGTCACATGTTCAGTAGAAGATGCAGGCTCTGCTGCTATGGTAACAAATAATGTACTGTAGAAACAAACACTAATTCACTAAGCTGCCTGCCAGGCATGTCCTCGCCAGGGCACAAGGCACCTGTCACACACCTTATGACCAGCAGAGGGCAGCAGCAGTCTCGGTGCTTCCCAGGGAACGTTTAAAACCTCAGGTAAGTCAGGCACCTTGCTGCTAACTGCACCACCCCCATACCACCCCATACTATACAATGCAGAATGGTTATTGATTAGAATAATGGATCTGTGATCCGTGGGTTTGTAACACTCCCCTCCTCTGTGTTGAATCCATCCGTATTTCAGATGTACCTCGTTTGAGTGATGTGAATCCTATAGATAGACCTTTCCGCATGCTGTGATGTCATTGCTCACCTAGGGTCATCGTCGCCGTCTCCGTCGGTCCGCTGGGATAATCAGCCAATCAGCATGCGCTGCTGACCCAGAGCAGGGCTGGAGACCCTCCTAGCCCCCCTGTCTTAACCCCCCCGTTTTAACCCCCCTGTTTGAACCCCCCCGTTTTACCCCCCCCCGTTTTAACCGCACCGATGATGGTTTTTTCTGCAGAAACACTCCCACTTATATGTGTATTTCTAGGGGGGGGGGGGGGGGGGCGGGGGGGGGGTCTATCATTCTCTTATATGTGTATTTCTGGTGGGGGGGGTCTATCATTCTCTTATATGTGTATTTCTGGGGGGGGGGTCTATCATTCTCTTATATGTGTATTTCTGGGGGGGGGGGTCTATCATTCTCTTATATGTGTATTTCTGGTGGTGGTGGGGGGGGGGTCTATCATTCTCTTATATGTGCATTTCTGGTGGGGGTGGGTCTACCATTCTCTTATATGTGAATTTCTGGTGTGTGTGTGGGGGGGTCTATCCAGGCACTGCCCCCCCTGGTGGCCAGATGCGCAAACTGTCTGCAACATGTCCAAAACCCAAGAGTACCTGGCTGCAGACAAAATGGCCGACCTCCGCAAGAAGCGCCTCCACAATTGACAGGAAATCACGTGACCTCTGCAATTGACAGGAAATCAGACGTTGGTTGTGATCGTAACGTTAGCTAACAATGCTATATAACAATGCTCATATGTGTCGGCCTAGTTAGGAGAGGCGCTCATATTTACAAGTGTTAGATAAACATGAAACTTCACTTACCTAAGCAAAAGGGTCTATTTTAACAAATGCTGGGTTTTGAAGCCTTGGCGCTACCATTACATAACTTTTTTAGACTGTTCTGTCTGAGTTAAATTATTTTTCGGAGGTAGTCTTCTTCTGTGGTGGTGGCGGTGTGAGCGGAATGCGACAACGGGACTGAGAAGGGCTAGCCAACACCTAGCATCGATTGTCACCTGCTCCGTCCGAAATCAAATCTCATTTATATATCGTTGTGTAAAATAGTTCAGGCTTCTCTGTAGAACTCTCTTAGACAAAGTGGCAAATAACATACAGCAATATTGCCAGGAATCCTTGAGAGAATCATCAGGTATGTAGTGGAAGAGTGTGTGCTAATGCCCACTCTGAGGCATCTTTACTAAACACGTAAATGTACAAAACCAGATAATTTTTGGTAATAACACTGTAGATTAATGTGTAACTGAAAATGTCCTCTAAACAATTCCGGTATTCAAATCCAACGGCGTTGTTTTTTTTTAGTTTTTTTTTTACAAGGTTGCTAATTTTGACGATAGCCCTGCAATTCCTGGCTCAACAGAATGTGCAGCGTAAGGCCCGCAGCTAGCCTACCCCACTCAGAATAACGTTGGTACAGTAATATGGAATTCTCATACAATGACGAGGCGTCGCCAAGCAATATTTTCACGGCGACACTTCACAGAATTCATAGTGATGATTTGTGGTCGTTTTTATATAACTAAATATGCACATAACAAGCTGAACATATGAAGGTAGACTCTCTATGATATGTAATTGTAGGAGAGTCAGTTACTTACCCATTGCAGTTTAAAATGTCGCTAGCACAAGCCCAGAAATCAGTCTTGTCACTGCGTTTGGGCGTTACGACCACCACTCCCGAGTGCGGGCGTTATTAAAGCATTATGGAACGAGCCGTGGGATGTCACGGATATTGCCACGATTAGCGGGAGTGGTTAGCTAGCCGTGGCGATATCCGTGACATCCCATGGCTTTGAGTTCCATGCTTTTATACAACAGTTGCCACATTTATCTGTCAATATTTCAAAAAGAAAGGCAAGGCAAGGCAAGGCAAGTTTATTTATATAGCACATTTCAGCCACAGGGCAATTCAAGGTGCTTTACATGAGACATTAAAAGCATTAAAACAAAAAGCAAGACATTATAGACATTTAAAACAAAAGGCAGGACAAATTAAAAGCATTAAAACAAAAAGCAAGTCATTATAGATATTTAAACAAAAAGCAGGACAAATAGAATACAGGAATAAAAGTTACAGTGCAGTATACAGATAAACATAGCTCCTCTTAGAAAGCAGTGGCAAAAAGAAAAGTCTTCAGGCTTGTTTTAAAAGAACCAAGAGTTGCAGCAGACCTGCAGTTTTCTGGAAGTTTGTTCCAGATATGTGGAGCATAAAAACTGAATGCTGCTTCTCCATGTTTTGTTTTAACTCTGGGGACAGAAAGTAGACCTGTGCCAGACGACCTGAGGGGTCTGGATGGTTCATAGCATATGAGCAGATCAGAAATATATTTTGGCCCTAGGCCATTCAGTGCTTTATAAACCAACAGCAGTATTTTAAAGTCAATTCTTTGACAGACAGGAAGCCAGTGTAAAGACCTTAGTACTGGTGTGATATGCTCCACTTTCTTAGTCTTAGTGAGGACTCGAGCAGCAGCGTTCTGAATCAGCTGCAGCTGTCTGATTGATTCTTTAGAGAGACCTGTATACATGCCGTTACAGTAGTCGAGTCTACTGAAGATAAACGCATGGACAAGTTTTTCCAAATCCTTCTGGGACATAAATCCTTTGATCCTTGATATATTCTTCAGGTGATAGTAGGCTGACTTTGTAAAAAGAAAGAAAGACAATACGAACTTTAAAATGTATTTTTAATGGAACTATTTGTTAATAATTTGCGGATACTTCCGCTGAAAAAGGGAACGTTGCCAGGCAACGACAATGCTACAGCACATCTTTGTAAACACTGATCTGGACGCTGCCACGGCTACTAATACGAGGTGGATTGATATTAAAAGATGTGCGAACATTCCATTTTAGCGTGGGGATATCGTGGTTATCGCCACGGCTGGAATGCAAACTGACCAATAGAGACAATGGACCGGATCTATTCCGTTGTATAATATATACATATATGCTACTGTTCAGTGGACATTTTATTAACTTGCTCCAAAGCCTGTGGGGCATAGCAACAGTAACTAGGGAGGGCAGAACTCGCCGCCTGAATAGGAAAGGGGTTAAAGGAGTAGTAAAGGGAAAATGCATGTTTAGCCCTGTTTTAAGGTTACTTATGTTCATATACAATGGTTCAGATCAAAACCTTGACAAAGCTAGCATTTGCGAGAAAGTTGATAATTGCTCTACCACCGTTTTGGTCATACAATGGATGTGGATGGGCATCTTGAAAAATCATTCAAAAACATGTTAAACTATACTAACATATAAACATGTTAAACTACTATATGTTTTGACATATAATTTGTCAAAGTAAGATTCTAGTTCATCTGGAAAGGCTTTTTTAAATATTTAGCATAGAACTATTTAGTCGCAGCACATACGTGTGTAAACTTCCACAAACTAGGTAGCCTAGCAACATAAACAATAACAATAGCTACCGTAAGTAGTTCCGCTTCCTGAATCCCCTCTGCAGATTGATCTACACATCTACAATGGTCGCTTCAATACAAGTCAATGGATTTCAAAAAATGATCAATAAAACCCTACAGGATTCATACTTTGTGGCGAATTTGATGTCAGAACACAGACGGACACCAATTACACCCTCGGTGAGCTTCTTGTCTTTGAAATCGAGAGTTTAACATGTTTTTGAATGATTTTTCAAGATGCCCATCCACATCCATTGTACAGATGTGGGAACATAAGAATGTAACTTGACCCGCGGTATTCTAACAGGCGCTTTACGTCATTCCGCACCACCGCTCGCCTGCCCATAGGGGCGCAGTAATACCACTCATTGACCCATTGCTGTAGCTCATCTCGCACATTAGATGAGCCTACCGTTCTCAAACTCCTTGTTCTCTGTCTGGTTGTAATTTAATTATTACGAACAAAGCCTATCTATTTATAGTTTCTATCTCTGTAAATGTCGCCGGGTCTATATTTGTTAACTGTCGGGACAAGTAGAAGTTTAATACATTAGGCTGAGTGTTCTCATATGGAACATGGCATCAGGACGAGTAAGATGGCTAACGGAGATGACCAGAGATGTGTTTGAAATGGTTCACTCACTCCCTATTCCCTATTACCATGGATGTATTGAGTGCGACTCATAGTGAACTACATGGGGAATGATTTAACAGTTTTGGGACACTACATGGAATGTAACTGCGTAAGATATTCATGACTCAAACAAGCAGACGCGCCGATCACTGATGGCAGCAGGTTGAAATATCAGGTAGTATTCAGGTTCCATGTTTAGTTGAATGATAAATCCCATATAAATGGTTGGAATTCTAATGATGTGCAAGTGTGATTTTGTCAACTTTAGTGCTGTCTGCTAATAGCAGCCTGTGAAGCTGCACGATGACACCGTGATAGCACGTTAGCTCACGACAGCAGCTTCATAATATTAACGGTAGCTGTCGGTGGCTAAAAAGCAGATAGCTAACTTTAAAACGATGATTCCTGTAGCTATTTTGATGCTATTAGTTCAACTTCTGTTTCTCGGGCAGGAACGGAGACGAACTCGCATTAGCAGCAAAGCAGCTAGAGGAATGATCTTAACATTAGCTAACTGCTTTAGCTACTGCTAGCTACCGTCTTCTTCACTTCTCCTTCGGTAAAACATGACACCGTTGTGTTGTGGTATTGTGGAGGGCTTAGGCAGAAGCAGGAAGAGAAACCACTTTTGCCCCATATAAGTAAAATAATGGTCTTATAAGCATTTTCGATTGTAAAATTGTGTTCACTTGTTTTAGTTTGCAAACATATGCAATTTTCTTAGCATATCTACTGGCTACATGATAACATAGGTTTCAAGTTTCGTGCGAGCAAGTCGTGCCTGCAAGCCAGGGAGAAATGACAGGAGACCGTGGCGGGGCTTAGAACCAGAGGGGTGCGCGAGTGACATTTGGGCAGAATGAACAGGTGAAATGAAAGCTCTCGAAGAGATCTTTCTAATGCTATTGGTCAGCTTTGTATGTAGTTTTAATGTGAAAGATACATCTTGAATGCAGTCAAGACAAATTATTTTGCCTCAACTTTTGTCAAACCCCCTGGTTCCAGTCAATTGGATTATAGGCTATAGGTACAATGACGTTACCTTATGAACACAAATAGCTTAACCTATAGGCCTACATAAAAACAATAGCCTAAAACCATGTTTATTTACAATGTATTTTCTTTCATTGATAGCATGCCAATAGTTAGGGTGAGGAACGACGCGCGGTCTCTTTAGCCCTGAGACCATCATCAGGCAGGCAGCTCAGGAGGACGTTGGCTATATATATTATTATGAAATTATGTCTAATAATACATTCGTTGAAAGTACACAGGCTGATCTACTATACGGAATTGGACCGAGGAGTGTTCTCATATGGAACTAGGCTGCACACGCCCGCCCGCGACAAGAGCTGAATTGTAGTCAGCTTTCCCCGCTGCGCGCAGGACGCGTGCTGATCCGAGCGAGAACGCAGGCGGAATGTCGCTCCCCGTCTGAAACGGCCTTGACTCCTGGAATCCCAAGGTCTTTCATATTGAAATTCTCTTTATGGTCTGGGAAGTTGGGAGACGTGTTAAGGGAGTGCATCAGTCGTGAGCCTTGACAGTAGGCTACCAGCCTGCGCTGCGCTCAGCACAAAGTTGGATGAATGGATGGACTTATTGGAATCGTGGAAAATGTTTATTGCGCTCTAAAATCATGAAAGCATAAATGTAAAAATGCAGCAACAGAAGTAGTCTAGATGAGATGGTGGTTTAAATGAATGGCAACACATAAATTGAGACATAAATTGAGACTGGTGATAATGCTGATAATCTACAGTAGGGCCTACCTCTGGCTGAGTTCATGGTTACAGCCATTCATCTCTTACACATGGGCCTATACAATACTTGCACAATCTACTTTGGACGTTAAATCCATCTATCAATCAAACTAGCGAATTCAATGGCCGGTCATGGCAAAGCACCCGCTAACGCAGGCTACCCCCCTCCCCACGATCCAGGGCTAGGAAACCGGTTCATCCAGTTTATTTGAATATAAAATAATTTTGGGGGGGGGGTTACAATAGTCTAGTCCAGGTTCGCTGGCGAGTGACGAGCTAGTCAGATGGCGCATGCATGTGTGGACATTGTAGGCCGATTCTGTGAAACCTAAAGAATAAAAGTAGGCTACGTTCAACATTCATTGGAGTGGTCCAGTTGGATAGGCTAGTCTAATCTAAATAAATTGAGGACCTGTATTTTCAGTGTTTGCTGGTAGCGAATGAATGCCACAGACAGACAGGGAGGAAATCTATTTGTTTCATTGTTTCATTGTTTGTGCTCTGTATGCACAAGATAGTTAATGTTCGGATATAAATGTCAGTATAGCGGGAAAAAACCCTATCAAAGGCCAAGATTAGAAGGGATTTGAAGATGTAATTGGTCATTTTAAATGGGCCTACTTTATCTTTTGATGCCTATTTGAACGGACTGCATCGATCAATGCAATGACTCTCCATGTTTTTAAGTTTTACCCTTTTCATCAATAAAACATCATTTTTACAACCATGTCTCATTGATTGGGAAGGCATTTAGAGCTGCCGGTCTATTAGCCTACATTCGGACTCAGAGGATGACATAACTGTTTATTGAGAAACAATTGCAGGCTGGCCTATATAAAGAAATACCACAATGCATGTAGTCTAGATATATTACATTATGGTAAGGCTATAGCCTACACTTTATGGTAGACTGCCCTCTCGCTCGCTAAGCAGGCTACATTGTGGCTGTTTTGTTCATCGCAGAAGCCTATAGCCTAGGCTACACATTAAAAAAATGTTTTTTTTTATATAGACCTAGAAGGAATCAGAATATGTGGAAATTTAATTTTAGCCTATTTTAATACAATTCAAATTCTGCTTAGAGGGAATTATTTTCAACGGACATTATGACCTGAGCATAATTAATAATTATCTCAGTTAATATAGGCCTATGAGAACGCTTTTTACGATAGGCTAGGCCTATGCGTCTTTGTGATTGTTCTGTAGCCTAGGCTACAACTTAAGGCTTATTTGGCCCTATTGAATTAATTTAAGCCTACTAGGCTACTCATTATTATCGAATTATCTAGTTGATATATGAATAAAACAATAAGCCGTTTTAATGGCCATGGGCTACTAGTTGTAGCTATACACGAGTTGATGCGCTCTGCTCTTACGCACGGTTGAGGCGGCAGCTCAAATACACTTCGCACATATCCTCTGCTATAGCCTCTCACAGACAGCTTGGTGCACTTCATGCATTGGTAGACAGTTCTGCAGCTTGTCTTCACCATGCAGGTATTTTGGTGGGGGTATTCTTCTGTGGACACTGCGAGGGGCGCAGCCGGTGGCTGTTTGGAGGCCAGAGCGCGCAGCTCTTCAGCCAACTGGAGGATGTCGCGTCTGGGGAGGCTCTGCGTCTCTCCACCAGTCCCCAGCGAGTCCAAGCTCCCCCAATGAATAATACTTATTTATAATAGCCTACGTAGCGCGAAACTGTGCATATAATAGGCTGTAGCCAGCACGACTGCGCATTCCCTATAGCCGTTCATGGAACGACTGGCGGCCGGTATAAATAAATAAAAACATACACGATATTTTCTTATTTGAATGATCTTGAATATATATATATTCAAGATCATTCAAATAACAAAATATTGTGTATATTGTGCATGTGAAGGCACTCACTGTCAAACCTGCCGCTATCTATGCACAAGATAGTTAATGTCCGGATATGATTGGCAATGAGTGATCTTTACTCATGGCGACTATGTCAATTTTGTATGGATCCACAAGTCGATCAAGATTATTTTTTCTTTGTATCGTGCTGAAGCCATAAAGCCTACTGCGCTCAGACTTGGCTACATTAGCTGGTGCCCCGTCTTCAAATTTACTTCCGGGGTTTACGAGTAGCCTACCAGTTGAATGCGTTCCAGAAACAAAACGCAAAACCCCCACGTTCACCACATCTTTACTAACAAATATATTTACAATACTGTTATTTTGCGCATTTGACCTAACAGCCACCACGTCTTGACCCGACGTCAGTTACCGAGATAGATAGGCTACTGTAGGCCTAGATATAGGTGTTCGTAATAATTAAATTACATCCAGATGGCGAAAACGTGTTTGAGAACAAGGTAATAATAACAATTAAACGTTATTTGTATAGCACCTTTCATACAGATAAATTCAGCTCAAAGTGCTTTACAACAGAGCATTTAAATTAAAGAATGTGAAACTTAATGATGCTTCATTCGTAGACTATAGGAGAAAAACAGAGGCCAGCCTGCTAAATATACTCAAAGACGCCACCTGGCGGTGGTGCATCACTAAAACGAAATAACACCCGTCTGAAATCCCACGAGATTTCCAACAGGATTTCCCTGCCAAATACCGCGACGTGAAATGCTGCAGCATGTGACATTTCTAACTTCCCACATCTGTATGACCAAAACGGTGGTAGAGCAATTATCAGACTTTCTCAAAAGTGCTAGTTTTGTCAACGTTTTGATCTGAACCATTGTTTATGATCATAAGTAACCTTAAAACAGGGCTAAACATGCATTTTCCCTTTACTACTCCTTTAAAGTCGCACAGAAATAAAATAAAAATAAAAAAAAGCATTCTGTCCCACTTTGGTTCACATAATTACCTCCGCCCCAGGGGCAAAGCCCCGCAGGGCGGAAGGTAATGTTTTCGCCCCTGTCTGTCTGTATGTCTGTCTGTCTGTCTGTCTGTCTGTCTGTCTGTCTGTCTGTCTGTCTGTCTGTCTGTCTCTGTGTGTGTGTGTCTGTCTGCATGCGGACAGGATTAAACAAAAACTACCGGCCCGATATGCATGAAACTCGGCGGAGGGATGCAGCATGGGCCAAGGAACTCACCATAAAATTTTGACCATGATTCATTCATAGGTGGCTCTACAGTACCCATATTACTGTAACTTCAGTGTAGTGGGGGATTTAGGTTTCAGTTTCCTAATAGGTTTCAGGTTCTTGGCGTCACTTGCAATACCGAGCTTGGCCACTACGCCAAAAACGGGCTGTTCCTGGCCATGGGGGCTTGCTTCATGCGCCACTGAGCAACTTTCATTGGATTGATTGGATATTATCCATGATCCAGCCATGATCAGTTATGCTCGCGTCAACGGGCTGGTGTCTATTTACTTTTTCAGCTCGATCCGGAAGGTAGAACTATAGAGCCGGCCTACCATAATTTTTCCGTCCGGTGGATGGAAGATGATGCTGCAGCAGTGTTATTATTTAAATCAGTAATATTTAAATTTCGCCTTGTTCCTGATGAGACTACTGGCTGCAGTGTAGAGCGACAAACAAGCTGCTAAAGCTATTGCTGATTATGGTGTTTTGTGCGCACAATACCACTTAGTGCGTTGTTATCAACTTGTTTGCTAACTGTTATAGAATTTACATCCAAACACCTTAAACCTTTGTTCCTCTCTCTCTTTTGTAATTCCAAACACCTCCTGAACCTCTGTCTTCCTCCTCACCAAGACAGGAAGGGCCTCACACCCAACCTTCCCGTCCTGGCTCAGGCCTTTTGTTCCTTTGTCTATATTCAAAGTGTACCGCGCTTTTCTTTTCATCCCTCGACCACTGTTTGATATCCGTCACCTTACTATGACGTACCATGGAGTAGCCAATCACATCCTGGAGGCACCGTACCTGTGTTTTGCTTGAATATAAGGCAGAGCAAGACCCAGGAGCGGCACTTCGCTGGATAAACCACTCTTGTTGCGTTGTCCAGGAAGTCCTTGCGCTCGTATGTTTTCACAATAAACCAGACTTAACCTTTTGAGCGAATCTTGGTAAATCCTTTTGACTAGATCAGTTAAATTCCATTACAATTTGGCGACGGAAATGGCGAAAAGGGAGAACTATCTACGTGTTGCTTCGGGATTCCAGTGGATGAATTGGTCGACAGACGTGTCGGCCCATTATAGTGGGCTCGGAAAGTCAATCTTCTCTCTTGCGCCAGAGCGCACGCTGAGATTATTTCCTCAGTTCTTCCACTGGATTCTTGAACTCACAGGTACGTTTCAACGAACCCTCTTATGGTTTTGAGTTGTATTTGCCTTGGTTTCGTTTCAGATTGTGTTGGTCTAGATTGTTGAAAACAAAAACCCCCGGGTTGGGTTTTAGTGACGGTCTAAGGAGTTGTGACTCAACAATAGCGATATTTGATATTGTATTGTTCTTTGACTTCGTCCTTGTTTCGTTACTAGGGTTTATGCCTTTCAGAAGAGGTGTGACTTTGGTCTCGTGATTTGTTCCCCTGCAGTTGATGTACAGTTTAGGTTGTTTATCGGTTGCAGTTAAGAATGGTTTTGAGTTAATACGCCAAAGTTGGCACTGAACGGGCTTCCCTTTGGCCGGTCGCGGGTGGAATTAAAACCGCAAAGCCGTTGTATGTTTTCTCAACGAAGGTAGCTACGGGGAGTGGCTTGGTAGTGTCCGGTCCGTGGTTCTTGGAGAAACGTTTGTCCCTTTTATCCCAGGTGGTTGGGTAGCTTCCAACCAAGAGGGCTGGGGGTCAGCCGAATGTTGTAACGTGGTCCTTTGTTCGTCTGCACGGGGTTGTTAGTCTTTGTTGTTTACTGTTGGAGCTTCGGCTCTTGCCTTGTATTGTTTGTTAAGCGCCCCTATTATCCAGGTAAGTATGTTGTACACTGTTTCGACTGTTAAATCCTAACTGCTAGATCTAGTAGCTGGTCGTCTGGGAGACGCAGAAAACACCACTCCGCTCTCCGGTGATCCGCCATCGAGCCAGAGGGAGAACAAAGGACCAGTTGCTGGGTGAGTTACTTAGCGGTTTAATGTGTCTTTGTTTCTTTCGAAATTGTATTCTTTCCCGCCGTGAGTTAACTATAAGGTTTCCTTTCATTGCTGTTTTGGGGTTTTAGGCTGCGTCGTGTTCATTAGGGATTCTACTGCTAGCTTGCCGCTTAATATCGTCAATGTGTCTAGCCCTGATGAGATTGTTGCGCTGAAGCATTATTCTGTGAGCGTTTGTTGGCAGATTTTGTTATGTGCTAAAGCATTTTCGATTTCTTACATCCCCATCCGACACTTGGTGTTAAATTTTTAGCTAAGATTCGGGCTCAGCTAGAGGTGTTTGAGATGACTAGATTAGGAAGGGAGCCTGGAAATGCGATAGATTGGAATGCATTCAGGAAGTGGGAAATAGTCACACATGGGTGTTTTTTCAAGTCAGAAAGCGTAGCTGAGGAAGTTAATCAGCGAGATGAATATTCAGAGTCCCTTCCCCCTCCTAGTCATTCTGTTTTGAACTCTATCACGCCGACTCGGCACTCAGAGCTCACACATCCTTCCCGAACTATGTCTGTTTCACTCGCTGTTGTAGCTGCCGCCCCGCCTCCCAACTCTGTTTTTCCGTCTGCTCCCAACCAACAACGACCACAGGGCCGTCACATGAACAAGAATCGTAGGGGTAGAAACAGAACGGACTACAGGATGAAAAAGAGTGAGAGAAACGAAAACGGAGACAAAACTGACGCGTGTTTTCATTGTGGTAAAACTGGCCACTGGATTAGAGAATGTCACAGTTACCGCAGGCAAAATGAGAGGGAGAATCCTGCAACCTGGGATTCGGCGCCACCTGCTGGGGTTCACTTGAACAACCCACAAGGTAGATTTTAACTAGCCAATATAGACCCATTTTTTTTAAGGTAAATAAACAGGACAAGACATATGTAGCTGAGGACGTAAGGTTTGTGCATGATAGTGGGGGGGAAAGATAATGTTTGCCAGTGTCTTAATCTGAATACAGCATCTCCTAACCCAATTATATATTTTTAATGTTTATGTTAAATATCTCATGTTTATAGTTTGAGGCACATTCATCGGGTCTGAGTGTTTTTCTGTCATTCCGGGAGTGATGGGTGAATGCCGAACCAGGAGACGGGCACAGGACCGGAGGTGGAGATGGAGGTTACCGGCCTGTTTCCCTACAGATGGGCCATGTCACCGACTCACCGTGAGCGACAGATAAGTATGACATAGGGAAGAGACCATTTTCCGAGCATGCCAAATACTCTGTTAGATAATTGATGTTTTGTTAATTGTAAATGAAGCAAGTTAATTTTAGTGTTATTTTGTTGAGACAAGAATGTTTTTATTTTATTTCATAAAATCACGAGAGAAATTCTAAGAGCAAAATCCAATTGCCTTGATCATGACTGGGGACTGGGCGTGTTAAAGTAATTCTTACACTGCCCCTGATGTCACTGTAGGCTACTGCAGAGCCTAGATCCCTGCTACTGTCCGATTCGGTAAATGGACAAAAGCTAGATCCCCACTGACAAACTACATAGACTAACGAGCCCAACTGGCTCTAATGACACTTGAACAGACACCCTGTTTAAGTTTTCCTGACTGAATAACACAATTTTTCCCCAAAGCAGGATCATCTCCTGCCAGGAAGAGGGGATGATAGAATGTGGCTTGCACTTTACGATGTTTCTGAGTATCTTCAACAGACTGCTGATAACCGTTCCTGACCAAAGAGGGGGTTCCTGACCAAAGGGGGGAACAGGGAGACCAGATCAGAGGACTCTCCTTTTGCTCTTCTGTTTTGTCTCTGCTGTCTCTCTCATCTGTGGATTCACAGGTCTCTCCTCCCATGTCTCTCAAAGACATTGCCGACCTGCTCCCCGTATGAAGTCCCAACTAAGGAAGGCGACCATTCCGGGCGCCAGAGAGGGCTTCTTCTTATCATCTCCAACCAGGCCGTTGGGTCCTGATCCGCGACCTGGGGCCGTACCAGATTCAACTCACCACGCAGACGGCTGCCAGAGTAGCTGAGAGAACTTCGACGCCGTTGCGTCCCAAACCAAGGAGCAGATGAGCAGCCTGAGAACAGGCCAGAAAACATGGAAGATAAGAGATGTAGCGGGGTGAACCTACCCGTCAAAGAGATGTAGCGGGGTGAACCTACCCGTCAAAGAGATGTAGCGGGGTGAACCTACCCGTCAAAGATGGAACAATCAGGACCATGGCATTCTGGCCTGTGTGGAATAGCTGTCAAAAGTAGCTGAGAGGACGGTCCATGCAGCCGAACCAGAGATCTCAAAGGCAAAGCAGTGGGCCGCCACACTGTCCTCTCCTCTGATGAGCAATCGGAGACTGACCTTGCCGGTCACCTCCTTCTCGTGGTTGTTGTTTTTGTTGAAGAGTAGGCTATTTGACATTTTGATCTCAAAGTGATGGCTTATTTATGTAAATTCCCTGCCACGGCTTATACAACCTTTATTATCAACTCCGTTCTCTCACCGGGTTTTATCATTATCCGTGGCTCATGAAGCTAATATGTTACTGCTTTAAACTACCATCACATTAGTCAAACAGTCATAGCCTCTCTTAGAATGCATCTCCCACATGAGTTTGTGATATGCTCTCTCTCTCTCTGTATCAGAGCATTACCATTTAATTCAGACCTCTGCTCAAGCTTTTCCTCTCAGCTTAGAGGTGAATTCCTTTAGAGACAGAAACAGAGACACGACCTTCTCCATAAGCCTGGCTCCTTATAGCTGGCTTCGGCTGGGGCCCAATTGCCCTGCTGTAAACCTGTTATTTACATTTCAATCAATAATTAACTTACTCAACCAAAACATTTAGATACTCACCAAATCTATAAAAGCAAGAAGAAATGATCTGGTGTTGAAGTAAGAATCTTTATAAAACTTTGTGAGGTTATACAAATAATCCAGTTTACATGGAAAAAATACAAGTTACAGCTTCTGACTTCTTCCACTCCTCTTCCGATGGAAAGGAAAAAAGTCTCTTCTTTCCCTCCTGTTCCTTCCTTTTAATCCCATGTTTAGCTCTCACTTTCCTTTCGTCACTCCTCCCTCCTGATTGGTTAATACCTCCTGCATTCAGCTTATCTCTCACACCCACAACATGGAAAAATACAAGTTACCATTCTTTAGATTGAATTGTCTAACTAACAACTTATTAAACTCTGGTTTTAAGCATAACTTATATATCCAGACAGTTAATACATGAATACATTTCCTATCTATTACATGCTTGTCATATATTTCTACAAAGTTACATAATTGATTTTTTACTAACACATACATGTTGATTAATAGTCAGTTTTGTCTTAAGCATCTATATTTCCAATAAATGATATTCAACTGTATTTTTACTAATGGATTATACGGTTACTTTCATGATTACACATTTAAGGACAGTTAGTTCCCTCCAAACAGCTTCTTTGTCCTCTTCTGATAAACGCCAGACCTATCCTATTAAGGGGGTCACCAGGGCTGCCTCTCACCTTCCCAGGCTTAGAGGCTGATAGGGAGACTTAGCTAAAAAAGGGATCCTTTCATACGTTTTATTGCCATCTTCCTCTGGTATGTGGGGGGGTCACTTCGTATCCGCTATGTCTCAGCATATCAACCATTGATCTAGTTGATTGCCCTCCCTCCCTACTCCACTCTCTCCCATACTCTCGTCCTTGTTCCCTGGGTCTAGGCTGATAACCACCCCTCCCCCTCCTGTGTGAAGTCCAGCTGGACCCAGGCCTTCTCTCCTCCGTTTCCCTTCTATCATTGCTGACCCTAACGCCTCTGTTCTGAGACAGTCCATCTTTGTGAATTACATTCGGGATCGCTACAGTTATGACAACGTGGACAAGCTCAACAGCAATGACTGCACCTCTAACCGCACACACTGGAACCTACATTGAACATTCAGAGACGCAAACATGGAAGCTACGATCCAGAAGAAATTACATGCGATTATTCACAACAGGAGTGAATGAACTTTGAAATTATCTTGAAAAAATATCATATTTGTTTACAAGAGTTACAATGGTTGAAACATGAGTTGATAAATAAGTTTGGGTTTTTCCTCTAAATTGACCAAGAGGTTTTTTGCCCTTCTTACACTGGTAACCATTCATCTTTTTACCTTGTTTCAAACTTTAAATCAAGGTTTTTGGTGAATGGTTGTCCACTTTTAGACTATAAATAGTATATAATCATGTCATCTTTTTTACCTTGTTTCCTGTCATATTTCTGAAACAAGGGGTTTTGGTGCGTGATTTTGCATGTGGAAAGAAAATAATCTATTTTTTTGTTAAATATTTCACAATAAAAAAAAAATATTTTTTTTTTTGCTCCACCTAGTGGAGAGATTACTTCCTTTCCACATGTATAGCATAGCTGAATGTTTACACTTTGTGTTTGGATTTTATATTTTATTTTTGTGTACCTGTTCAGGCACAAATGGGGGATTGTTATAGAATTTACATCCAAACAACTTAAACCTTTGTTCCTCTCTCTCTTTTGTAATTCCAAACACCTCCTGAACCTCTGTCTTCCTCCTCACCAAGACAGGAAGGGCCTCACACTTCAACCTTCCCGTTCTGGCTCAGGCCTTTTGTTCCTTTGTCTATATTCAAAGTGTACCGCGCTTTTCTTTTCATCCCTCGACCACTGTTTGATATCCGTCACCTTACTATGACGTACAATGGAGAAGCCAATCACATCCTGGAGGCACCGTACCTGTGTTTTGCTTGAATATAAGGCAGAGCAAGACCCAGGAGCGGCGCTTCGCTGGATAAACCACTCTTGTTGCGTTGTCCAGGAAGTCCTTGCACTCGTATGTTTTCACAATAAAAAAACTACTTTTGTTGTAATCTTATATCAAAGTAGGCTATATAATTTCTTACTTCCTGGAAAACGGTAGGTCACGTGCAATTACGACAACAGGTAGGCTACCTTAGACTTTAGGCCAATAATCTCACGACATCCACCCGTCAATCAACGCTATCCTTATATCGAATCTGTCTAAAGTTCTTAAAACCCGTCCACTTGTCAATGTTCCAATCAAATTCCTCTAAACAAATGTCCCACCCTCATAGCTTGTTTGCGTTGGGAATAGGGAGGGAAAGTAATCTCATCGCACCCTAGTGGTAGCGTTCCTAATGCCGATAAAATGAATGGGATTTCTCATAGACACGTCTTTAGAAAAATTAGGCTATATCTTGGTCGACACTGAAAAGTTAGTAGAATGCCTTAAACGGCAAATACTTGGAGACAAACTTTATTGATTCTGGTGATCATAGTTGATTTTCAATCACAATCCGAACTAGGGCTGCGAGCAGCAGTGAGCGGGCCCTCGCACCCCACGCGTGTCGGGGTGTGGCGCCGTTAAATGGTGTTGTTAAGAATTATGCAGAATTATAGCCTAATGCCAGTTACTGCCCGGCGGCAACCTCTACAGGTGGTCCAATTAGAACGCAGGGAGACGGATGTCCGAACAGGAATATTTAATTTTCTTCAACCCACATCACAGTTATCACCACTCTGTTTGTCTTACTATCAGTATGTGGTTCTGTTCATGAAAAGGAAATAATCAACAATAAACTATTTCAACTTAGAAACGAGTCTTCTTTCACATCTGTTCTAAATGATAATCTCACTCTACTATTAGAAATGTCAATAGACCTAAGGTAACAAGTGAATCATTACACTGCTAATTAGCTACATTTATAGGTTAGCTACTTCAGCTATCAAATAATAATACTGTTAGGATATTGCAAGTTCGAATTGCCAACACTAAACAAACTATTTAGGGCATTACATTTACTTACTTTTTGCTGCACGCACAACTAACTTTAATGGACAAACGAAGTGCAACAAGGAATGACGTCTCGACTGCTGGACTACATGCAATCTAACACATGAATGAATTCTTTGGGAATCGGTGTCCTAGCAATATGAGGGGCCTACCACTAGGTGGCAACACAGCTGCCTTACTAAAAGTCCAAGTCCTATGGAAAAATATGGATGATTCACTGGCCTTTTGTACAGCCGCCCCCAAATCTGTTAGGCAGATTTGCTTCTTAAAGGCCATCTAGTTGTCATCTTTAGGGAGGGCAGGCAGTCTGATGAGTCAGGCAACTGGTCGAATGTAATTATGTTTCTTAACTTGACTTTCGGCTGTCCTGACCCTTCCATCTGCTCCAGCGTGCACTGCTTTTATTTTGCCAACTGACCAAAGGGCCCTCGGAACCTGTGGGTCAACAATCATCACTACTGTCCCAACAGCTACGTCTTCTTTATCCGTGACCCACTTCTGGCGAGTCTGGAGTGCTGGTAGGTAATGACGAATAAATCGGTTCCAGAACTGGTCAGCTAAGACCTGGCTGTGTCTCCATCTCTTCCGACTTAGCAGTTCGGACTCTGGGTATATCACTTGTGGAAGTGAAGAATCGGGCCGCCCCATAAGGAGACAGTTTGGGGTGACCGGATCTGGGTCGGCAGCATCAGATGAGACATAACCCAAGGGCTTGGACTTAAGTATTCCTTCGATCTCAACTAGGACCGTTCTCAGCACATCTTCCGACACAGTCTGTACTCCCAGGGTGGTATAGAGGGCTGCTTTTATGGATCTAATCTCCCTCTCCTATGATCCACCAAAGTCGGGGGCACTTGGAGGATTGTAGCGGAAGTCAATCTGTTGAGCAGCTAACTGGAGTCTGAGAGCTGGTTGAAGAGCATCAAAAGCTTCTCTCAGCTCACTGTTGCCACCCTTGAAGTTGGTTCCATTGTCACAACGGAGTTCGTGCGGCTTTCCTCTCCGGGCCACGAACCGGCGGAGTGACATCAGGAATGCATCCGTGTCCATGCTTGATAAGAGATCGATATACTGTAGACAGCTTTGGTAGTGAGGCACTTGTACAGGATACCCCACCGTTTCTCATTCCGCCTACCTATCTTGTTAAGAAAAGGACTGAAGCAATCTATGCCAGTCGAGAAAAAGGCTGGGTGATGGAGTCTCAGGCTGGAGGAAGGTAAGTCGGCCATTTTGGGGATGTCTGGCTTACCCCGCCACTTGTGACACTCTGGACAGGTGTGTTGGCATTTGCGGACAGCTTCTCTACCTCTAAGGATCCAGTAATGTCTTCTGGTCTCAGCAAACACCCGTTCCGGCCCAGGGTGGTAAAGTTGGTCATCGTAGTGTTGGATCAGCAGTTTGGTTATCTGGTGTGCAGGATCGAGAACAAATGGATGTTGGGCATCTGCGTTCAGATCATCGCACCTTCTGAGGCGGCCTCCGACACGGATCAGACCATAGTTAGTGTCGTACTCTGGGGGCGAGCGATGCTAGTTGGCTACTTGCCGGGACTGACTTTCTTGTCTGTAATGAGATAAAGTCGTCCGGAAAACTCTCCCTCTGGGCTTGTCTCAGAACTTCCAGCTCTCCTTGCCGGAAGTCACTTGCTGAAGGGGCGTCGGTCCCTCCAGCCGCCCCATGAAGCATCTGGGCTGCAGCTTCTGTTAGCTCGGGGAAGGTGCGGTATTGGCTAACATCCAGGTGGAACGGCTTGGAGTCAGATATCGTGGCTCCACAAAAGGTTGGCTTACGAAGCTCTTCTACGACATCAGAGGGTGTCTCTTCAGGTTTTCTTGGCCAGGCTGATTCTGATCGCCAAAGAAAGGCTGGACCATGACTCCACCGGTTGTGTTCAGCAAGTCAGCATCTTTCCCCATGTAATGTCATCTGCAGGGTTATTCTGGGTGTCAACATAGCGCCAGGTCTGAGCTTCTGTTATTTCCTGGATTTCAGAGATTCTTGTGCCAACAAATACCTTGAATCTACAGGACTCAGTTTGAAGCCAGGTGAGAACCGTCGTCGAATCCATCCAGTAGACGAAGGTATGGACATCAAGGGTGAGTTCCTTCCTCAGGACTGTTGCTAACTGTGCCCCAGTTAATGCAGCGCAGAGCTCGAGCCTGGGCATTGACTGTTGTCGTTTTGGAGCTACCCTAGATCTGGCTGCAAGGAATGCCACCTGGATGTTTCCACTACTGTCTTCCGTGCGGAGATATGCCACGGATCCATAGGCCTTCTCTGATGCATCACTGAAGATGTGGATACTTCGGCTAGAGGTTACGCGATCATCCTTGCTGGATGTGTAGCATCTGGGCAGTGTGACCATGGGTAGCTGTGGAAGTTCCTCTTCCCATGAGAGCCATGCTTGCAGCAGGTCCTCTGGCAGATCTGGATCATCCCAGCCACGTTTCTTATCCCAGAGCCTCTGTACTAGGACCTTGGCTGGATGGTGTATGGTGTAAGGAAGCCTAGGGGGTCATATTGCTTGGCAAGAACCCTATATATGTTCCGCATGGTGGGCTGCATTGTCTTGATTTGGCCATGTTTGTAGCCAAGTGTATCGGACTGGCAATACCATATTAGTCCGAGGGCCGGTTCCTCAGGGTCTGACCTGTCTTGTGTGAACCAGAGCTCACTGTTCTCTGACCTGGATTCTGGTGGTAGATCGGAGATGATCTCAGAGTGATTGCTGGCCCACTGCCGTAGGGTGAATCCACCATCACCCAGAATATTGCACAGTTTCTCCACTAGCTGTTTAGCCTCTTCCTTAGATCGTAGACTTTGTAGACAGTTGTCTACAAAGAAGTACCCCTCCACTGATGCGCGCAAGTCTTCACCGGGCTCTGTGTGGTCTATCATGTGCTTCTGCAAGGCAAAAGTGGCACAGCAGGGGCTCGACGTGGTTCCAAATGGGAGCACCTGCCATTGGTAGACGTCAGGAGGGTCACTCCTCCTCATCTCTCGCCATAAGAATCTCAGGAGCGGTTGATCTTCAGGGAGGAGTCGGATCTGATGAAACATCCCCTTTATGTCACCACTAACAGCAAAGGAATGTTCCCGCGAAGCGAAGGAGGACTCCAATCAGTGTGGAGCTTAACACCGGTCCAGGTAGCAGGTGTTCATTCAGGCTAGTGCCTTTGTAAGCGAAGGAACAGTTGAACACAATCCTGTTCTTTTCATTGTGCTGGACCATATGATGGGGTATATACCAGCCTGGGCTAACTGCTACTTCTTCTGGGGGGACCTTTCTCACGTAGCCTGAGTCCACCAACGTGCTGATTTCTTTACAGTAGGCTGCGGCCTTGTCTGGATCGCGTGCCAGCCGTTTCTCTGTCCCCCTCAGGTGAGCTAGAACAGCTTCTTTTGGAGCCACCAGTGCTGGTAGGTTGTTCTTCCACAACAAAGGAGTGGCGTATCTTCGGACTCCATCCACTTCCACTCTGACATTCTTCTCTTCCAGTATCCGAATGGCTTCTGCATCCTGCTTGGAGCGGGTGACTAGTTTTTCACTCCGGTACGGTAGAGTGTCCATCTGCCAGAGCTTCTCCACATTGCTGAACAGCTCAGTGGCCGAAGGAGTGAGTGATGTGTGAAAACACTGCTGGGGTGTGAGGCTTTGCTGCAGAAGTTTCGACGGGCCTTGAAGAGTCCATCCTAGCAGGGTCCTGACCGCAGCAGGTCCCCCAGGTGGGCCCAGACGCACAGGCTCGATTGGTATAATAAGGTGCGGGTGGTCCGATCCAATTAGCAGTAGTGGTTGTGCATTATCGATGGGCTGAAGAGGTAGCTCCTTGAGATGCCTATGCATCTTCTGTAAGGCAGATATTGCATATGATTGGGGGCCAAGGCGTAGCTCTTGGGCTGTGAAGGCTCGGTGCAGTGTTAATTTCGTTGACGAGAACTATGACGAAAACTATTCGTCAACGACATTTTTTGGGTTATCGTCACGAGATAACTAAATAAAAATGAATGTATGATGACAAAATCTATGACTATATCTATTCACATTTTCGTCAACAAATAAAAACTAGACTAAAATGGTTATGGAGGGACGTTTGGGAAAAGTTCAAATCAGAATGTCGAGGTTCGGGATGTGCGCAGTTGGATGCAATCTACAGGTAGCCTGTGTGTAGGCCTACATTTGAATAATAACGTTGCTACACCGGCCGGCGGGAAGTCAACTAACAGAATACGACTGCTGCACTTGAACTGTTCAGTAAATGACCACAGTTCAAAAATGTCTTCGTCAATGCTTGCACACACCGGGAGAAAGAGGAGAGCAGACATCTGGAGAAATTTCACATTTGATTCAAAGGAAAAAAAAAACATTTGTAAACCGTGTGGGGTGAAGATTACTGGAAGAAATACAACCAACTTAAAGCGACATTTGCAGAACAGTCATCCCGAAATTCACGAGAAGGTAAGCACCCCCCCCACCCCCGGCTAAGATTACTGTATTAGCTAAACCCAAGCTGGTGTGTTTCTGAAATACTTCAAATACAATACAAGCTAAAAGAAACCAGTGTTTCACGTAGGTTTATGGCGGGGGAGAACTGAAGTGTCTGATCATTGCAACGCTAACGTTAGTGGCTAGCTAATGTTAGGCACAGGTTAGCTAACGTTACACTGTGTAGCAACAAGTGGGGCTATGCTTGTGGCGGCTGGCAGGGGTATCTAGCGTTAGCTAGTCTGGGTAAGCTAGCTAAGCAACTACTGCTGCTGTCTGTCATGATTAATGTTATACTGTAGCTAGATAGATAAGACACGAACAGTTAGCTACCTGGCCCCGCCATAGCCCCACTCCTCCGGTGTGACGTTAGCTAGCCTGTGCCTGATGTTAGATAGCCTGACTAGCCAACTAGTGCTGACATGATAATGTTATAGCTTGCTATATCAGGCACAAACACAGTTAGCATCAGACTGGGGAGGAGGAATGCTCCATTATGAAACTGTGTGTGACTACAGAAATATACATGTAGGATTATAGCCAATTTAATGTTAGACGGATGAAAGAGGAGCAGAAATATAGACAACCTGGAGCTGCGTGTTTGCTTGAGTGAGCGAGAGAGAAGAATAAGAACTTGACCCCCCCATTCAACTTCACAGATACAAAAGACATCCAAGGATGGCCCCATTGGGCCTAGTGCAAATAAAGGAAGTGCATCCCAGCAGACTATTGTAACAGCTTTTGTTAGTGCTTCAAAGTACAAAAGTGACTCTAAAGAACAACAGATCAAAGAGGAGGCCATAGCAAAATGGATTGGGCGCACAGGATTACCAGTCACAACGATTGTAGATGAGGACTTCATTCTAATGATGGAGACAATTGATAGGAGGTTGACTGTTCCAAAGAAAACTAAAATAACCAATCTGATTGACAAACAGTATGAAGATGAAGGGCAGAAAATGAAGAAGAAACTGTCTGCTGCCCGGAGAGTATCTGTTGGCCTTGACTTGTGGACAAAAAAAGGACTCACTGCTTCATTCATAGCTATAACTGCATGCTATTTTTGTGTTGAACAAAATAAACCTGAACACATATTGTTGGCCCTTGAACAAGTAGCCCACCCACACACTGCACAGTCAATCAAGGCATGTGTGGACAAATGCATGGAAGAGTGGGATATACCACAGGAGAAGATCCTCACAGTAATAACAGACAACGGAAGTACATGTAATATGGTGGCAGCATTTAAACACGCAGCAGAAGTAGAAACCAGCTCTGAAGACTCCCACCCTCAGTGACCCTGAGCCTGAAATCGATGACCTGCGGTAAGCCATTTGTATTTGTGATTATTCTTTTACATGAAAGTCAATGATCAAATGAATATGGGACTGTCTGGTGTATCTCTGCCCCCTTCCCCCACACACTATTCCTAATCTAATGGAAAAATATTTCCATCAGTAAGATTTTGAGGGTTTAAGTAAAAAAAAGTATACTTATGTATCTGTGTTCCTCTGTTAGGTACCATCATGTCGACAGGGATATGGACCGGACACCATGTGTGGTGCATACCTTGCAACTTGTGGTCCTCTTGGTGCAGAAGGACGCAAGTGTCAAGAGAGTCCTTGATAAAGCAAGGTCAGTGGTGAAGCTCTTTCGCAAGTCCTCCGTTGCAACACAGAAGATGTTGGACAAGTGTGGCCTCATTGTTGTAAATGACTGCCCCACACACTGGTCAAGCACATTCAACATGGTTGCACGACTCCTCAAAGTGAAAGACACCGTCTGCCAAATCGCACACGAAATGGGATGGGACAGCTTACTTCCTAGCGAGTGGCAAAAGCTTACAGCATTGCATGACCTACTGCTGCCGTTTGCAGAACATACTAAGACCCTCCAGAGTGACACCACCTCCATGTCCCTGGTGGTCCCTGCCCTCCTTGATCTGCTCAGCCACCTTGCTGACTTCGAACAGAGCACTAAGTACAGAGACCTTGCCACTCTTGCACAGAAAATGAAAGGAAGTCTGAACCAGCGTTTTTCTTGGGCCTTGGATCCAACTAATGAAAGGTTCTCGCCACTTACAGCAGCTGCCTGCTTTGTCAACCCAACTGTCTGTGAAACTCTTGTTTATATGGCATGTGACAATGTTGTGGAACTGCTGAAACAGGCAGAGGAGTATGTGTCCAAAGCAGCATCTACTTTGTTATATACACAACATGCAGATCAGTCTGAAGATGAGGCATAAGAGGTCAGAGAGAATACTGAGGAACCAGAAGTAGCCGCATCCTCATCAAAGCAGCCAGTCTTTAGGTTTCTTTCAAAATCCCGTGCAAGAAGGCCTAGACAGAGGACCTCCACAACAACCAGCATGACGCAGCAGATCGGAAAGTAAAAGGAAGAGCTTTCGCAACCCATCACTGATGACACAGGAATAGACTTTTGGCTGATGAAGAGTGACACTTTTTATCACACGTTAAAACCTTTTGCTTTAGACCTGTTAGCTATGCCAGCTTCTCAAGCCTTTGCAGAGAGGGTATTCAGTGTCACAGGCTACCTCACTAGAGGCCAGCGCAATAGAGCAAGGGTCACATTGGCGCGAAGTGCTTTCCTTAAAATGAATCGAAACAAATAGAACTGTTGTATTTACTGCCATTGACAGCGCTCCCTATACAGATATAATGATGTCAGAAAGGGATGTCTGAGAGAGAAATCATTATGTTCCAGTAGTATACTGTATGGTTGGTACTCTGTTGAATTGGGACTGTTTTTGTTTACAATATTTGGAAAGGCATTTTTTTCCCTTGATGTTTGCACCTTAATGGTTCCTAGTAACCTTTGATTACTGTTATTTTTCAGAGAATCGTAAGTCTCAAGAGTCTTAAAAAAATATGTTTTGTATTGCAGCAATTAAATCTGTGTCTGTATTGCACGTTCAAACCTTAATACCATTTCATATTAACAGATGTTTCCTAGAGGAGTACATGAGTTTGGAAATTATAGAGAAATGCTTAAATAATGAATTACATATTAACTAAGCCTGTTAAATTTGAGTTGTCTAAATCTATGGTAGATTTTGTCGACTAAAATCGTAATGATATTTAGTCAACTAAAACTAGACTAAAACTAAAACAAGTCAGATGACTAAAATATGACTCAAACTAAATGGCATTTTAGTCAAAAGACTATGACTAAAACAAAATCATAATTTGCTGTCAAAATTAACACTGGCTCGGTGGATGTTGCAGGTCTTATTCGGCTGGTTTGCAGGGGCAACCGAAAATGACACTGTAGCTCCCTGGATGGTGCAGATGTCCTGGCGTACTGTACGAAGAGCTAACTCCTCTGATGCACCTTGTAGTCCAAGCTGTTGAGCAGCTTCATACAGTAGGATGGTACGCTCTGACCCATCATCAAGCACGGCATACAGTAGGTATCCAGTGAGTTTTCACCATTTCGCAAGATGACTCTGCTCAGCTTCAACAATACCTTGCTGCTGTCGGTAGGTCTGTTGACATAGAGGGTCTCCACTGTAGAGTTTGATGACTTGAGCGGTGGATTTTGGCAGCAGAGCTTGGGATGAGGGGAACCTCTTTTCCCCCGTTGCCTAGGTTGACCTGATGAAGGACCTCAAGATGATGCTTGTCACATTTCTTGCACTTGGCTTTTAAAGTGCACTGTGCTGATGCGTGTTCTCTGCCGCACTTCCAGCACATCCGATTGGATCTGATCCAGGCTTCTATCTGTTCTTTGGTGAGAATCTGAACGTTCGCACACTAGTTCAGATAATGCTGGGTGGTGTTTCAGAAAGGACAGAATTTCTTAGGTTTCTCTCTCTCTCTCTCGTCTGAGGATATGCTCTGTATGGCGGTCTCGGATCTGCCTTGTAATTCAGGTTCATCCTGTTCCTCGCTCCCATGGAGGACAGTGCCTCCCTTGTATTGGGGCTTCCTATCTTGGCGTTGCTCTTTGATGAACCTCTGACATTCTCCACTTTGACCATAGTGAGCTGTGGTATCAACTTTACCCTCGTATTCCAGCCATGTGGACCCTCACCTCGTATTCCAGCCACGCTGCCAAGTCCACTAATGTGGGAATGGGGGTCCTGATGGGGTTCACGTACCTTTGTGAATGAATTTCAAGTCTCAACAGTGTGTTCTGTTTTCCCCCTAGACTGTAATTCTAAACCTTGTAGTTCGTTCTCATAGATCAGTCTGTCAGAACTACAAATCCCTCCCTGTGTGACATCACTTCCCTGTCTTTCCCCTGAAACTGTCACTTCCTCCTTCACTGTATAAACCCCCGAACCCTACTCCCATGCTTCACTCTTGCCTGGAATCACTTCCGGTGCGAGGGTCCGCTTCTGCAGAATCGTATTAAGAATAAAACTACTGTCTTTATTTAAAACCAGCTTGATCGACCACTCAGCGTGTTTTTTGACAATCTAACTAAAATAAGGATAAAAATCCTTTCACAATATGGCGACGAGGAAAAAGAGAATTGACAATCACTTTAGGGACATCTGCCGGTTTTTCAGCGAGCTGAGGAGGAGGAACGTGGGCCCACGTCAACTTTATAGTTGCGGAACGACTCCGGGGCACCGTCGTAGCATGGGGGTGTACTTTCTCGGAGCCTGCTGTTCCGAAGCTCGCTGAGAAGCCTGGTACGTTGATCGAATCTCATAGTGGTCCTGCATTTTTGCTCAGCTGTATAGACTTAAGACTGTAGTTTTCTTCGAACCGGTTTCCATCTCACGCGTGTGTCCTTATAGAGTAGCTGTGCTGGTCTGTAAGGGCATGTATTTCCTTGTTGTTCTTAAAGCCGGTTGTTGACCGCATGCCCGCTTAAAAAGCCTAATGTTCTCCCTGCCCTATATATCTCAACCAGGGTTAGGTTTTTGTTTGCGACGCATTTACAGCGTTATCAGTACTGAATAGTGGAGTACTACACAGCGTTATTACTCTGTTCTTAAAGCCGGTTGTTGACCGCATGCCCGCTTAAAAAGCCTAATGTTCTCCCTGCCCTATATATCTCAACCAGGGTTAGGTTTTTGTTTGCGACGCATTTACAGCGTTATCAGTACTGAATAGTGGAGTACTACACAGCGTTATTACTCTCGAAAAGCCTTCTCTTTTGTATTTTTGGTTTTGGGATCCGCGTTGCGTGGGGTTGCCGCGACTCGATGGGGCTTTTGTTGTTTTAAAGCTCGTTATTTTGTTTTTTGTACTCCTGTTGTGAAGGGCATGACACGGAGGTGGCTGTTACACTTCGAGAACTGGGAAACCCCGGGTGATTTGCTTTTGCTAAGTGAGTCGTGTAGGCCTTGTTTTGTTTCATTTTGTTTGTCTTGTCTTGGGATTTCAGATCCTGGGTTTTTGTTTAGTGTTAAACTTCTGTACATGCTACGGTTTGGTTTTGCATTTAACTGTCTGTTGTGCTGGCTTTGTTTTGTGTTCAGTGTTGGGGTTATTTTGGTATTTCTACGGCACTCTTGTGCTCATCCTTTGTTCTTTTAATTCTGCTCCAAGCTACGTATCTTGTATTTCTGTTAGCTTTGGTTTTTGTGCTATTGGTTCACTGATTAGCTTTCCTGTGCTAGCTAGTTCGCCCACGTGGTTGGTTACACATGTTGATTAGCCCACGTGCTTAGCTAACTCTGTGCACACGTGGTTAACTTCCTGGTTTGCTGCTTGTGTGAAAAAAAAATGAAAAAAAAAGAGAGACTTCCTGTTCCTCTTTTCCATTTGAGGGTCGACCATTTTGGCTTCTGATGACTGCCATCTTGGGAAAAAAATATATAACAGGATAAAAAAACAAACAAGTATCTCTCAGCACAGCAGTAATTTGGTTGACTAAACGTGTTTAGTTTTTTTTCTGTAACTTTTTATTACATTGTTTGTTCTCATATTTTCTTTTAAAATGGGAGTTATTTTTAGTGCACTGAAGCACGTGTGTGAGAAGTGAAGGGACAGATAGGCCTCTTCCTGTTCTGACCTCTTATCCAAACAAGAGTTTTGTTGTTTCAGGCCATGTCCCTTGTTAAGCAGATGTAAACTATTTCAACCTACCCCACAATACTGGCCCCTCCTTGTTGTGACACCTATCCAAACAGTTTTGTTGGTTCAGGCCACGTCCGTTGTTCCTGTCCAAACGTCCCTTCCTGTTGTTCGACCAACTGTCATCTCTACGGCTGCTACATACCCTTACCCCAAACAGGGATGTCTGAAATAACGCCCCCCCTAGGGTATTACTCTTCTGAGACACCTCCCTCTGGTTCCTCTCCCATTCTAGGGAGAGTGAGAGTGTACGTGACATGGGGGGGGGGGGGGGAGGGTAGAGGTAAGAGAAAAAAGAAAAATCATTCATATTTGCCAATATCTTAGTCTGATACATTTGTCTGACAACCCAATTTTGAGAATTTTGTTTTGTTTAAGATTTCATGTTTTACTGATTTCAGATGCACATTCATTGGTTTTGAGTTTTACAGAGAATTGACGTTCCTGGACTACCGGATAAATGCCAAACCGGTTGGAACCGCAAGTATTTTAATAATTTGAAATGACTGCCACTTAAAGTTGTGTTAGATGATGCTAACTTCAACCTCAATTCACTGTATTGTCATGTTAACTTAATATGCTCAGATACATATTCTTGGAAAAAAAAAAGAAAAGACATCACTCCAATTTATCAAAACTGCGGTCTATGATTTATTTTGTTATGTTTATGTGCCTCCGGCGCATAATTTCTAAGAATTGGTGTTACCCACAAGAGTGGTGAGAAATTGAAATGTCTTTTATTTTGTCTGTCTTTTATTGTATGTAAACTGCCCATGCAGCTCTGTCTGTGAGTCTGATGGCCCACAGAGACAGCTGAATGGTAAAATAAATGTGTCACGTATTATTTCTGAAGTTTGTTTACAGAGGAGAGACAGGCACGGGACGAGTGATGGAGGCTACTCCAAGACTTGGATACAACCGGAGTAACCGAATTCCCATTTATATGGGCTGACACCTTGGTTCGTGGGGACGCTGGTCAAACGCCTCACCCCCACGTTGCCCAACTGACTGTGGGTAAGAGATAGATATGATCTAGGCTAAATTTAAGAATAGTAACCAAGTGGTTGTCAGACCCAAGGAACCATCACGTCCTAAGCGTGCTCATAACCCTCTGTCCTCAAACGCAGAAATGTGGTTATTGAAATTGAGCTCAACTTATAACACCCCTAGTGTTCTTTTGAGAGCGGTTTGGATAAATTATATTTGTTCATGGTTTGAGAACCCCATATGAAGCTATTCATTTATTGTTTTGGTATGAGTAATGCATTTTTTTCCATTTGTTCACCCTGATTTAAGGGAATTTTTGTTTTCACCATTAGAGGGCGCTGTTTTACATAATGTGTTGGCGCTCCCCTTTTTAAATGATTATTTTGAATAACAATTTCTTGTTAGAAACAAGGACTCATGGTTTGATGATACGAATATGTTGTTTTATTTTAGGAAATGGCCATAGAATTTCTAAGACCTAAATCTAATTGGTGCGTGAGCAGGTTAATTACCTTGGTCACTTACTAATGATAAATAAACAAAGGCTGCTTGGTAATAGACTACTGCAGAGTCTATCCCTGATTTAGCAGACAACCCTCATTAGACAAAAGCTAGCTCCACTTGACAAGATTACATGGACTGACGAGCCCGACTGGTTTTGACGATGACTAATGCACTCTGTTTAAGTATTTCTGACTAAAAAGACTTGACTCTGTTAAAAGGACTTGGGTCCTACTTGAAACCAGTGGCTGCTACCACTGACGCTGTTTTAGACCTAGTAGCATTGCGCAAGCGATTTTATCCATGTCCTGCATGTTGTGACTATTCATAATTTACATCGCACCTACACACAGCGTGGCTGCTGCTTTAATAAGACTGAACTGTTGACCGTGCATTTCAAAGATGCACTGTTCTTAACTCTGCTTCCTCCTCCAGAAGGCAGAGAGACATGACTCAACATATTGAACGAGATCAATTAAGCCACGCTCAAACCTCTCAGATATTCTCCTCTCACTCTGATTTTGAATGAATGCTCATTTCATAGTTAGCATAACCTATACTGCATCTTCCATGCTTTCATTATGTTTTCAAATTAGCACACTGACCAGATCATGTTTCAAAAAAGAGGGGGAGTAAAGGATGTTATCAAGTTAACTGGTTGTTGCTAATGAAACAGACTAGTAGTAGTGAAGAAGGTAATGAAGAAGTTGAATTGAAGGTAATGAAGAAGTTGAATTGAAGGTAGTGAGGCGGTTGTAGTTGAAGGAAATTAGAAAGTAGTGGAAAGAACTTGAAACCTCTGATCCTGTGTCCAGTATGGCTGCTAACTCCGCTGCTAAAAGCTGCGGTCCGGTCCTGTTTTGTCTATGCTGTCTCATCTGTGGATTCACAGGTCTGCTGACCTGAGAGAGCCGACCTGCATCATTTCCAACCAGGCCAATGGGTTGTGAGCAGAGACCTGAAACCAGAGTGCCCGTTGGCTGGGCCCATACCAGTTCCTGCTGCTAACTCAGACGTAGCAGAGAGGACTTTGCGGGTACACGCCAGCCACTGCAGGCTGGTTCCAAACCAGGACGAGGCCACCCGGCCTGAGAATTCCAACAACCAGGATGCAATATCCTGTGTCACCACCAGGGCGAAAGCTCACTCTCTGGTCTCAGATGAGAAATCAGACAAAGAATAACGCACTACTTTTCCTCATTGCTGTCAGGAGGACAACTCTGACCACCACTTCAGCAAAACACAATCATGGGCCACCACACTGTGGCTTCCTCTGAGGAGGAGCTATTGAAAGAAGTGACCTTGCCTGTCACCTCCTTCTCAGGATCGTTATGGCAACGTGGACAAGCGTTTGTCCTATTTGAATGTTGCACTCCACTTGACTGTTGAGTCTATACGGTAGACGAAGATGAATGGAAAATACTACATTCTATATATATAAGATTTGAAAGCAACAGAGATTTCCAGGTTATACTGTTGAAACTGTGACTGGAGTTTAGTTTAGAGTGGGTATAGAAGTATTGAAAATTCATAATTATAAAGTTGATCTTTGTAGAGCTGTTCCAGACTATTCTCAGGGGACTGTGTTTAACTGTGTTTAATTGCTATGCACCTAACTACATCAACCAAGTATTAAAATGAAGCCTAACAGAATTGCATCCACAGGGCTGAACTTGAAAAGCGAGTTAAAAAATTTGAAGTGACCTCTTCAATACATCACAGCATGTATTAATATTTTCAGATACAACACATAGATTAGGACAAATTAATGTTTTAAGCAGATTTATGAGATGTGAAATTAAGGTTCAGAGAGCCATTCCAAATGGTGTATTTTTGAGCTATAGGGAAATAGCGTATTCAACTTTAAATTGCAACAGTGTCATATGAATGTTATCTTGCTCATGTAATGTCCAGGATTAAGAAGATTGATCACACTCAAATGCAGGGAATTCATCAGCAATCAAACTAGACACCATAGAGCTGTCTCGAATTTTCTATTTAGTTTCAGTATATTATTTCTCTCATGAACGCATGACACATGATCGCACAATACCAAGTAATTTCAGCCTTAGCTACAGAAGTAAATTACATGGAAAAGATGGTGCTACAAAATAGACTTCCCTTAGAGATAATACTGGCTATATCTGCTGTTCGGTTAGTTCAGATCCCAATGCTACATTGAGTTCCATGAAGCAAACGATAAAGGTATTCAGATCTTAGATAATGTTCCTAAATGGAATGCTTTTGCAAGTCCTGGATATTCTCAAATATGTGTGTTTTCAATTGTATGCATGTTCTTCATCGTTATTATTTTCTAAATATTCTTAAGTGTATGTTTAAATGCTGTTCCAGATATGCCTATGCTGCCTAAATAATGATAGAAAAAGTTAAATTAACTATTAATCATGGCAATTCAAGATCTTGATGTCTGTGCCATTGACATTGACTATTTGGAATATTTTGATACATAATCTGTTGGTTCTAATTTGAATTTAAGGGTTTTCTTCTAAAACAAATAGGGTTTTTCCCACTCAGTCATGAAGATATGATGTCTTAGATTAATAATCATGGTATCTTTTTACCTTGCTTATGCCAAAGTAAGGTGAGGAGTTTTGGTAAGTGATTGCATATGAGAAGAAAATGATCTTGGTGTGTTAAATAACTTGAGTTTGTTAAATCTTTATTATGCTCCACCTAGTGGAGAAATAGATTACTTCCTTTCCATATGTGTAGAATAGGGTTTTGCCAAAGATGTTGGATTATTTTTATGATGGGCCTATTTTATAATTTGATTTCACATTGTTGATTCTTTCATTTCTATTATAGTTGTGGATATTTAATCCACAAAGTGGGGAATTGTGAATGAATTTCAAGTCTCAACAGTGTGTTCTGTTTTCCCCCTAGACTGTAATTCTAAACCTTGTAGTTCGTTCTCATAGATCAGTCTGTCAGAACTACAAATCCCTCCCTGTGTGACATCACTTCCCTGTCTTTCCCCTGAAACTGTCACTTCCTCCTTCACTGTATAAACCCCCGAACCCTACTCCCATGCTTCACTCTTGCCTGGAATCACTTCAGGTGCGAGGGTCCGCTTCTGCAGAATCGTATTAAGAATAAAACTACTGTCTTTATTTAAAACCAGCTTGATCGACCACTCAGCGTGTTTTTTGACAATCTAACTAAAATAAGGATAAAAATCCTTTCACACCTTTGAAAGTTGTCTCTCAGGTCGTCTGGTAGCTTGGCGAGAAGACGAGAAACGTGGGATCCACAGCTGAGCTCTGTCCGACCATTGCTACCCAGCTGTTCCAACATTCCTACAAGGGCACGCACTTTTAGGGCAAAGCAACGGAATGCTTTTGTGTCACCACTCCGAAATATTGGACTCTTCCATTAGAGTGAAGATACGCTGTAGTGCGAGCTGGTGTGGTTGGCCGTATAGCTCTGTGAGTGACTCCATTGTGTCACTGTATGGGTACCGGCTGTTGCTATAAGAATCAGCTATGAGTAAAGCCTCCTCACATTTCAGGTGGTCCAACAGTATTTGGAACTTGAAGCGCTCCGTAGCATCTGATGGAAGTAGAAGTATCAAGAGCAACCTTTAATCTTGCGATCTCTCGTGGATCTTCGTGAACCAAATCTGGGATTGTTGGTCTAGGGCCACGATAGACACCCTCCTCAATAGGTGGGGAGTAGCGGCGGTGACGAGGAGGTGAGGGGGAACACTCACGTCGTTCGTGACTGTGGTGTTTCTCTGGCTCATAGTTATGGCTCCTATGTCGGTCATAGCCCTGGTGGCTAGGAGAGTGGCGGCGACTATAGTGATCAAGTGAGTCATAGTAATGAGAGGGCGCTGCTCTGCGATGGCAGTCTGGGGACTCATGACGTCGTCTGGGTGAATCATGGTAGTGCCGCTCGATAGATGCATGGCTGGATGGTCTGGGGGACTTATGATAGCTGCTCTCTGGTGATTTAGGCCGGCACGGAGCTGAGACGTAATGGTGGTCAGGTAACATGTGATGGTGACGTCGAGTTGAATAAGGGTGATGGTTAGCAGCGTTGTCATGGTGTTGGCTAGAGCTCCATCCCATTGCTTCAAAATCCTCAGTTATCTCCTCAATCCTTTTGTGCTCATATGCAGATCGCTGTGTGTCCTCTCTGGCTGTGTCTGTTGACGGCTGCCCGGAATGACGCGGATCCTGGTGATCTCTTGTAGACGTCATTGCATACTGGGAGATCGGCAGACTATGCTCAGAGGAGGTTGAGGCTTTATCCTCAATGTCCCTATCCTGCCTGTGAGGTGAGTTGGACTGGTGATGAGGCGAAGAAGTCTGGGAAGCGTGCCCCTCTGATAATACCCGTATGTCACGTTTCAACTGCTCATTTTCTTCTCTAAGAGCTCTAACACTTCCCTGTATAGTGCTAGAAGATGACTTTCCTCTCTCTTCTTCATGTACAGGAAAGTCTGTTCTTTGTTCTTCTCCCTCGTAGGAGTAGTGGTGTGATGTGGGTAACGGTCTCCATCTAGACTCATACTGCTCAAGGTAACGTGGTGGTCGAGTTACCCGATGGGGATGTCCTCTCTTCTCGAAGTATTCCTGTTCTTCATCAGACATGATTGCGGGCTGTAGAAATTGCCGATCCGGCTCGAAGGACCATGTTAAGAATTATGCTGAATTATAGCCTAATGCCAGTTACTGCCCGGCGGCAACCTCTACAGGTGGTCCAGTTAGAACGCAGGGAGACGGATGTCCGAACAGGAATATTTAATTTTCTTCAACCCACATCACAGTTATCACCACTCTGTTTGTCTTACTATCAGTATGTGGTTCTGTTCATGAAAAGGAAATAATCAACAATAAACTATTACAACTTAGAAACGAGTCTTCTTTCACATCTGTTCTAAATGATAATCTCACTCTACCCCAGCAAACACGCGACGTCAGAGAGACGTTCAGTTCATGTCTTATTAACGTCTGTCGGTCCAGAACCCCATTTGTACGTCTGCTGGACGTGCAAAATGGGTTCAGAATTTGAACGTCTGGCTTGGACTCTTCTGAGACGTCTGTGGACGTGCAGAACGGGTTCAATATCTGAACGTCTGGCTAGGACCCCTCTTAGACGTCTATGGACATGCAGAATAGGTTCAATATCTGTACGTCTGTATTTGGACCCTTTACCACGTCTATGGGCGTGCAAAATGGGTTCAGAATTTGAACGTCTGGCTTGGACTCTTCTGAGACGTCTGTGGACGTGCAGAACGGGTTCAATATCTGAACGTCTGGCTAGGACCCCTCTTAGACGTCTATGGACGTGCAGAATAGGTTCAATATCTGTACGTCTGTATTTGGACCCTTTACCACGTCTATGGGCGTGCAAAATGGGTTCAGAATTTGAACGTCTGGCTTGGACTCTTCTGAGACGTCTGTGGACGTGCAGAACGGGTTCAATATCTGAACGTCTGGCTAGGACCCCTCTTAGACGTCTATGGACGTGCAGAATAGGTTCAATATCTGTACGTCTGTCTTTGGACCCTTTACCACGTCTATGGGCGTGCAAAATGGGTTCAGAATTTGAACGTCTGGCTTGGACTCTTCTGAGACGTCTGTGGACGTGCAGAACGGGTTCAATATCTTAACGTCTGGCTAGGACCCCTCTTAGACGTCTATGGACGTGCAGAATAGGTTCAATATCTGTACGTCTGTATTTGGACCCTTTACCACGTCTATGGGCGTGCAAAATGGGTTCAGAATTTGAACGTCTGGCTTGGACTCTTCTGAGACGTCTGTGGACGTGCAGAACGGGTTCAATATCTGAACGTCTGGCTAGGACCCCTCTTAGACGTCTATGGACGTGCAGAATAGGTTCAATATCTGTACGTCTGTATTTGGACCCTTTACCACGTCTATGGGCGTGCAAAATGGGTTCAGAATTTGAACGTCTGGCTTGGACTCTTCTGAGACGTCTGTGGACGTGCAGAACGGGTTCAATATCTGAACGTCTGGCTATGGACCCTCTTGAAGGTCTATGGACGTGCAAAACGGGTGCAGTATTTGAACGTCTGACTAGGACCCCTGTTGGACGTCAAGTAGACATGCGACATGGGCTCAATATCTGAACGTCTGGCTAGGACCCGTCTTGGACGTCTGTGGACGTGCAGAACGGGTTCAATATCTAAACGTCTGACTCGGACCCCTGTTGGATGTCTGTGGACATGCAAGACTGGTTCAATAATTGAACATCTGGCTATGGACTCTCTTCCACGTCTATGGACGTGCAAAACGGGTTCAGTATTTGAATGTCTGGCTAGGACTCCTTTTAGACATCAGTGGACGTGCAAGACTAGTTCAATATCTGAACGTCTGGCTATGGACCCCCTTCCACGTCTATGGACGTGCAAAACGGGTTCAGTATTTTAACATTTGGCTAGGACTCATCTTAGACGTCTGTAGACGTACAAGACTGGTTCAATATCTGCACGTCTGGTTATGGACCCTCTTCCACGTCTATGGATGTGCAAAATGGGTGCAGTATTTGAACGTCTGACTAGGACCCCTTTTGGACGTCAGGTATACATTCAAGATGAGTTCAATATCTGAACGTCTGGCTAGGACCCGTCTTGGACGTCTGTGGACGTGCAGAACAGGTTCAATATCTGAACGTCTGGATATGGACCCTCTTCCACGTCTATGGACGTGCAAAACGGGTTCAGTATTTGAACGTCTGGCTAGGACTTCTCTTAGACATCTGTAGACGTGCAAGACTGGTTCAATATCTGAACATCTGGCTAGGACTCCACAGGCTAAACACTGAAGAAGGCAGAGCCGAAATGCATCTGTCAGGTCTGTCCACCATTATGAATTAAAAGAGCATAAACATAGTTTTGAGTGCGGACCCTTCTTTATTGTTGATCAAAGTTTTTGTATAATGGTCCTGCACCGGTTCTGAGCGCCTGCACCGATTATTATTGATAGGACTCCTCTTGTTCAATATCTGAATGTCCGGCTATGGACCCTCTTGGAGGTCTATGGACCTGCAAGACGAGTTAAATATCTGAACGTCTGACTCGACCCCTGTTGGACATCAGGTGGACATGCAAGATGGGTTCAATATTTGAACGTATAGCTAAGGACCCTCTTGGACGTCCTTGGATGTGCAAGACTTGTTCAATATCTGAATGTCTAGCTATGGACCCTCTTGGAGGTCTATGGACCTGCAAAACAGGTTCAATATCTGAACGTCTGACTAGAACCCCTCTAGGATGTCTATGGTCTAGAGGTTCATTATCTAAAAGTCTGATCATCAATTCAGTAGAATTACACGCACAGAGCATTCACTTATTGAACACTGTTAGTATTCAGGTTTGCGGGTGGTATGAGTTTAGCACACGTTTTTACACACGCAAACCTGTTAGCTGTCTTCATCATAAGGTCATAAAATTGTCTATAAAAATATTGCACAAACTTGATGAAACATGATACACAATCAATAAAAACACTAAAGGTTTACATTTTTCGAATTATGTTGGTTATGTTGTCCCATCTGGGACAGGGTGATTATGACAGTTTGGGACCCTCAGTGCCCTCACCCAAGCCTTCAAGCTGGTGCCTACCATCCGTGAGTGTCCTACCACAAGCAAGCAAGCTTCCACCTCACAAGGCACACTTTGAATATGTGGCAAGCAAGTGTGACAGCTAGGTTCATTGCGTCACTCGTCGGTTTTGCTTCACTTGCCCACGGGTTCAATCTCGGGTCCTCTGACTGGCCAACACACATGACAAACTCTCATAATCGCTGCTTTAGCCATACACCACTAAAAAGCTAGCATTTTGAGGGTGTGGGTGGGCTGTGAGTTTAACCAAACCAACTTGGTTACCAAACCAACTAACCCCCCCAGCTGGTCGAGCTGATCTCAGGGTAGCTGGATCACGGCACCACTGTCACAGGTTTCACAAAGTCACTCGTCAGTATCGCTTCAACCCTCGACTTGCCCATGCTGGGTTCTATCTCTGGTTCTCTGACATTGTTTTAGACAGCATAAAAACTGCTTTAGCCAGAGTTATTGTCTGCAGCAATATGAGGAAACAAGCACAAATTGCCTATTGAATGCACGCAGGTGAGATGCACCCCCCCCCCCCCTCAGCCCTGAGCTGACCTTCCACCCCCCGGTCCTGAGCTGACCCCCCTCATTCTGAGCTCACCCCCCCCCCCTGTCCTGAGCTCATCCTGGGATGCCCCCCTCGGTCCTGAGCTGCCCCCCCCGGTCCTGTGTATCAGTTTAAATCTGTTTAATTAATGTACTGAATAGGAATTAAATCAAAGTTTGTAATTTGAATATGCTTAGTCTGCTGCCCAATTAGGCTATAAAGGTTTTGGATTAGTTTACCCAAAAACGTATGCTATGCCTCCATATCCTCAAATGGACAGGTAACATTGTCAGACTTATAGAAATGTATCGTGTTGGGGTAATGTTTTAAATTTATGGCAAGAAGGCAAAGAGATCCCCAAACTGTCACCCTTCACCACTCAGTGTGTGCCTGTCCCTTTAAGAAAGCAGCGGCGCCATTTTTGAGCACTCGTACTTAAAATGTCTAGTCTGCAAGTTCCTGCAAGTCGTACATATTGCTTCAGTGCTATTATCATTTATATGATTAAATTTAACAAATACAATATTTTATGATAAATATAATTTTATTATACTACTGGCCAATCGCACCTTGATCATGCACTCATTGTCCAATCAAAAGCAGAGAAGCTGTACGAGCACACCTTCCTGTCATGCTTGTCTTTTCCGGTGGTGAAAACAGGTGAACAAGACGGCGAGTGTTTTTAGGTCATCGAATTACGTTTGGTGGCGAGGAAGATTGTCTGCAGCCTTCTAGCGATTGTGGACGTTTGTTGGTAAGGAACGATTCTTTCAGTCTCTTCGAATTTTCTTTAACGCGGGGCATGATTTATTTTTAGAGGTACCAGCATGTAACAGCTGGCTACTAGCCATAGATGCTTCTGGCTAACGTTAGCTAGCTAGCATAATGGCGCATGGAAGCTGCGTTCCTGTTCCGATGCCTATGGCCTATGCTGCGTATCCCCCAACTGTTATCTGAGGACCCTCTTTTGTATGCGCAAAATCCAGCGTAGTGCGTTATCTACAGGTTTGGCAAACAAAGCTAGTTAACGTCCATCTTTGTTCCAAGCTGTAGTTTGTCTACTGTAACACGGTTATCTCGTGGGTGACGTCTTTCTCCGTCTCTCCCACCTAATGCTGCGTTCGATTTTAACTGGGAGGTCGCAGATTCCCAGTTCAGCGCCAACGTTAGCTGGCTTATGCTAATGTTAGCTAGGAAACGCTAGCTCATGCTAACGTTAGCTAGATAGGAAACGCAAGCGTTTGCTAACGTTAGCTACGGTTAGCTACAGTCAGTACGTTACTGGTCACACACTGTGATAAGCGTCATTGAAATGTTTCACTCAGTAATATAATTTCAATATGTCTCATTGGCACAGTTTTAGCAGTGCTTACACACTCTTTTCTAACATCTACTAATGTGTGCATCTTTCCTTCTACAGATGTGTTGTTGACGTGTCTAAGCATTGACTGTCCAATACGACATCCAACGAGGTGAGTTGCTCACAATTAGGACCTTAAAATTAAACTTTGGCTTGGAGTGTGAATGTAAAACTAATGCAGGTGGGTTTAATCATTTAGGCTTCACCCTTGTCAGGAGGTTAAGCTCTGGTCCTGGGCATGTTAGAGAGGTTCTCTGTAGCACCCTGTCACACACTGTGATATGTGCCATGTCCAACAGCCACTTAATTCCTTAAATGGGAAAAAGTAAGACAATAATAAAATTCCCTACCTACCAGGACCACAAGGGAAATTAGCCTTCGGGGTTTCAAATTAAAGGTACCTGTACGTGTATTTTGATGATTATTTAAAGTTATAAAATCAGATGACAATAAAAAAAAAATCCAGATTTTGGGCCGGCCACTTCAGTCAAATTTCATGCAGCCTTGCGCTTCAACCCCCCAAAAACATAATTGCAACGTCTTGACTCCATGTGTTTTCATCATTTGTAACTGCAATTGCAGTATTGCCCATGTGGTGGTGCTGTATCGTAATCTTCACTGCAACTGCCCAGGAAAAGACAGGACAAAAGCTCTGGAATGTTGAAGTGTTTGACGCTCAAACGACAACAGTCTATCGCCAAGCAGTGACATCAGAAGCACACAGATTTGGCTGATAAAATGTTGAAATGGCAGTCTCACTAGATCAGTCAGACCTGCAAGTCAGTCATTTTGACAGATTAACAGAGGGTGGCGAAGCAGCACAGGTTTGCAGAAGCATTGCAGGTTAGCAGCGATCCTAGCGCAATGGAACCATGAAAGTATATGAGTAGAGTTTGATGGCGAACTTCTGCAACGCTCTTTTCGCTAACATCCGCCATCTCCTTGCAAATCTTTGAAAAAATTGCATTACATTTATTGTTGTATTAACCAAATTTTACTAGGGATGGGTCGAAACTCAATTCTTTTTTGTTATCTACGGAATCACTTCTGGGTATCAAAGCATAAAAAAATGCCAATTTTCAATACTTAAAATACTTTTATCCAATCTCTACCTGTTAAAAATGCTGAGGTGGGAAAACAAATGTTCATCCATGCGTCACTTCAACCCAGCCCTAAATGTTACATCACAATCTTTGACTAGTGCATGATTTTCAACGACATCCTATTCATTCAAATGATTCTATTATACCATATGTATTACAGATGGCTTACTTAAGAGAATGGCGCAGACGGAGAAAAGAATTGGATCAGTTCCTGCGTTCAGACAGTGACGATGACCATGAAAGTCAGACTTCAATCTCTGACCGATCAACCAGTGTGTCACATGACGAGCAGGCTGGCAGTGTGACCAGTTTCATTTCGGCAACTGACAGTTTGACCGAAGAAGAATTGGACTTTGAAACCGACGTGGAGTATGCATCTTCTGAATCGGAAAAGGAAGTTTTAAATGAAGCTGAGTTGGATTTGCCTGATTTTGAAGAGAACTTAAGACAATGGTCTACAAATAACAAAATCACACTAAGATCCTTGAATGAATTATTGGCAATATTAAGAGAGCAAGGACACCGGCTACCAAAGGATGCAAGGACACTCCTTGCTACACCACGAGCTGTAGGATCTGAGCTGAAATGTGGTGGGCAATACATTTATTATGGATTAGAAACGGGAATTTGCCATTTACTAAGTCAGGCAACGTCTTTCAGACATGATCAGGATTCTATAAACCTCAGCATCAATATTGATGGAGTCCCACTCTTCAAAAGCAGCAAAGTCCAGTTCTGGCCAATACTGGCTAAGTTTCATAACTTTGAACCATTCGTGGTAGCTCTCTTCTGTGGAGACAAGAAACCAGATCCACTTGATGATTATCTTGATGACTTTTTGATTGAGTACAAACGTCTTACAGACAATGGGCTGATTTTTGATGAGAAGACCTACACTGTCCATATTAAAGCATTGATCTGTGACGCACCAGCTAGATCTTATCTGAAGTGCATTAAAAATCATAATTCCTATCACAGTTGCGAGAGGTGCATCACCAAAGGTGCTTACAACACAAGAAGAGTGGTGTTCAATGAACAGGGATGCACCTTGCGAACCGATGACTCTTTCAGTACAGTACAATACAAGGACCATCAAACTGGTACCAGCCCTTTCATTGCAGCAGGTGTTTCTTGTGTTCGCTCTTTTGTCTTGGACTACATGCATATGGTCAACTTGGGAGTAGTTCGACGCATGCTGATATTTCTGACTCGGGGCCCACCAGTTTGCCGCTTATCTGTAAGGCAAAGAGGAGACATTTCTCGACAGCTAAATGCACTGAGAGGAAAAATGCCTAGTGAATTTGCTCGCCAACCTCGCGGTCTAGAAGAGTTGGACAGGTGGAAGGCCACAGAATTCCGTCAGTTTTTGTTGTATACTGGACCAGTCGTGCTGAAGAATGTGTTGTCTTCTGAAACATATTACCACTTCCTGTCCTTCACTGTAGCCATATCAATAATGTTGGAGTCAGATGACAGGACTCGGAATGCATACCTCCCATATGCCCAAGAACTCATGGCACACTTTGTCACCCGCTGTGCTGACCTGTATGGAAAATATTTTGCAGTGTACAATGTACATGGACTGACTCACCTTCATGAAGATGTCCGCCACTTCAATTGCTCACTGAATGATATTTCAGCTTTTCCTTTTGAAAATCATCTCCAACAAATCAAAAAACATGTGCGGAGTGGAAGAAATCCCCTAGCACAGGCGACCAGGCGAATTTCAGAGATCGAATATGCACATGCAAACAAAAGCAAAACACAGCCTGAAACACTGCCTCGACTGCCTCGAATGTATGTTTCGACAAAAGAAAAGGACAGTTGTTTTCTGTTGCAAGATGAAAGATTTGCATTTGTCAGGGAAAGAAGAGATGGCACTGTAGTGTGTGATGTCCTGCATAAGCGTCATACATCAGCATTGTTTGATAAGCCATGCAGCTCCAAACTTCTCAATATAGTATTCACAAGAAATGGGCATGGCAGCATGAAAAGAGAACTGCTTCTTGAAACCGATCTGTTCCGCAAGGTGGCCTGCCTCCCTTGTGAAAAAGCGGGTTTTGTCCTCATACCCCTCCTCCATGATATGGAACACAGCATTTGAAGGTTGGCTATTATCTGTCATGTAGAAGTGCCACTGCTACCAGTTTAACATAACTTTCACGAAACATTTGGTTTATAAATGGGTATATAATAGCAAAATGCATTTTTGTACCAGATCAGTCAAAAAAGTGACACACTGCCCATTAAAGCAGTGTGTGTGCGCGCTAGTGTTGCACCGATACCATTTTTATCAGACCGAGTATGAGTACTCAGTTTTCAGTAGCCTATTGATAACAGTACTTTTAAAAGAAAGTTGTATGACTGTAAATCCAATTGGGGTGGAATTTTTCTGTTTGTAGCAATTTCATAGTTAAGTAGTGTCCAAACATGCTAACACTTTGAATGTGCTGTTACTTTCCAGATGTATGCCAGGGCTGTGTGGGTGGAGAATGGGAAGGAAGTGGAAGGATGTGCCCCAGATAATTGGATAAATGTTCCTGAGAAAACCATTAGATGGCCGAAAACAAAGGAAAAGGCAGCGTTCTATAATCGACACCCCCCCCAGGATCACTGGAAGACGTTCCAATTAATTAAACGCAAAATGACCTCTGGTAAATTTGTATAATCTATTAAGGTTTATTACTCCTTGTCCAAAATAAATATTGTAAGGCTGCCAGATGAAACATGATAAAGTATATAAAATGATAAAAGTGATAGGAGTACAAGGCATTTTACTGTAATTGTATTGTCTATGACTTAACCTTGCAGTTGACATGCAAGAATGTGAAGATTATAATGAAACGAGCCATGTTGAGGAGCAGCTGGATGAGGAGGACAATGTTAGGAGGAAAAAGAAAAGCCACAAGCTGGATGACTACATTCTTGGTATACTTTTGAGAAATGCTATATTCAGTGAATAGATCAAAGTCAATTAACAATGTATACAGGGCCTCAAGTTTCAGGTCACTTTTAAAAAAACGCAATGCATGTTATAAAATGTCAATTTGTACAATTACAGAATCTGACGAGGAGAGCGAGGAAGAGAGCATGACTGGCAAGTTTCCAAAGCTGACATTTCTCAAGTAGTTATAGAGTTCCAAGTTTAGTGCTCTATTTTAACAAACCCTTACATTTTATTTACTGCATCTAATGATAGGTGCCAAGGGAACCCTCTTTCCAACTCCTCCACAAAAGTTGAGGCCCACCCAGATGGGTTCTGAGTCTAGGTCCACAGGTCAGTGAGTTATCACATGAAACCAGTCACCATCCCAAGTGATTTAATCAACCACATTGAGTATGAATCCAACATATTTCTTTTGTATGTCTCTTGTATTTCCATTAACCTGCATTTAGCTGTAAATTAACTTGCATGTTTTGTTTTTCAGACTCTGGAAACAGAGCAAGTCAGCTGAGAGGTGCTGGCTCCAGTCACCAGTCCAGCCACAGTGATGGGTCCCAGCATGCTGACCGCTCCCGCCACAGTGACCGCTCCCACCACAGCGGCCGCTCCCGCCACAGTGACCGTTCCCGCCACAGTGACCGCTCCCGCCACAGTGACCGCTCCCGCCACAGTGACCGCTCCTGCCACAGTGACCGCTCCCACCACAGCGACCGCTCCCGCCACAGTGACCGCTCCCACCACAGCGACCACGACCGTTCCCGCTCCCGCCACAGTGACCGCTCCCGCCACAGCGACCGCTCCCACCACAGCGACCGTTCCCGCCAAAGCAACCAGATTGGACAAGCAGTCCACACTGGCGAGCGGTCAAAGCACAGCAACAGATCCAAGGACTGTAAGTGTTGGGGCTTTCAACTGAGCTCAGAAATTATATTCAAATGTCAAGTGATTTTTGTGTAATATTGTATTTTGCATAGAAAATGACGCATGCGTGTAATGGCAGAACTGATATCATTAGCTCAGTACCAGGAAAGTACACACATGAAAAAACAGTCTATTTAATTGTATATACAAAAGCCTACTTTCATGTCATGGAATGTAGGCCACAGTACAATTGTTCCGATATTCATAGCTTCTCATGTGTTATACAACTATGGGCGTTAAAAGGTTGGGACAAGACGCTTGCTCATGTGTGCCAAATTCTAAGTTGGTTGTGATTTATAGAGGGAAATTGCATACAGGTGTGTGCGTATGACTAGTTTTATCGATCTGCTGCGAGTTTGTTGCATGCATGTTTCGCCGTTTTTGCGCATGTACACTTCTAGTGAGTCCTGCGCAGTTTTATATACGAGGCCCCTGAAGTTGGTCTGACTGAGGAGTTGTGCCCCACAGCCATAACATGGCAGTGTAAACCCTTACCAATACAGTTGGGCTCGTCCGAGGACGACTTTTATAGATGTGCTAATGTTACACCTATGGATTTGATGACATGGGTTTAACCTTCTCCATCTACTTTACTACTCAGTTGCATATCTTGGTTTTACAGTGAGTAGCACTGTAGTTGAGGTCGAGCTGTAAAAGTCTAAGTTGTTTGATAGCCGCGTGCACTTAAACATTGAGCAGTAGCCTAATGACCGACTAGATATTTACTATCGATTGCACATGTTTTCACAGTCAACATACAGCCCTATAGTATTAATCAGAACACTTAAGCAATTCACAGTGCCATGCTTACCTTGTGTAGCGGCAGTGAGGTTGCCTATTTTGAACAACTGGTTTACATTCGGTCAGCATCATGGTTGACCGCTCAATTTGTCTATCTTTGTCATCATGGCCAAAATGGATGGATCTCTGCACTGATTGAGCTTGACTGACTGCGGAGCACAGCAGAGGCAAGAACTGCACTGGGGCTGTGCGAGTTCATCTAAACTTATTAAATCATGAGCACAAAACAAAAAATATTGACCATTATGAAAAAATGATGTTATCTTAACGTGACCACATTTTGCCAGAAGTGAGTATGTTCCATAGACTGTTAAAACTGAATAGATTGTCTTTTACTTTGGATTTGTTCAATTGTGATTTTGTGAAAAAGTGACAGCCCCTACTATGCCGGTATCACATTGCTCACCACATTTGCTGTTTATAGTAACAGACTGCAAAATGTATGTTCTATATAAGATCTACTTTCTATTTCTCTACACTGTTCAAGCATTCAACAAACTTATATTTGGCATTTTCTTTCAGATTCTGAAAGTGATGCATCCACGCGTGCAGAGTCTCCAAAAGACTCACGATTTCCAATGCCTACAGCAAGTAAGTGCAAGTGCCAGTATCAAACCGCACCCGAAAATGATTGAACAGGGAAATATAGCACAGCCAGGGTTAAGTTTGTACAATGGTTAACAATAGCATAATTTTCCCACTGGCACCTTTAAACCATCGTGGTGACTTAACTCGGGAGTAGGAAGGTCTGATCGACACGACCACATACCCCGAGCACGAGTTAAAGAAAACTTGCAATGCATGTTGGTTTTTGAGTCCCTCAATTTTCTTGACTTTGCGATCATTATTTTGTTTACATGGAGCGAGTCCAGAGGCCTGTACTACGAAACAGGATTATGGGGTTAGCGTGATAACCTCTGGTTTAAGACAGGATTTTCAGTGTCACAAAGGTGGTTCGCCTCTAATCAGGATATCACCATGGTAACCCATGCTGCACACCAAACCTGGTTTCGTTTGAGATCACGAATCAACTCGTATAAAGCACTGCCCACTGACCAATCATTGACGCTCCGAAAAATGGCATGCCCCTTCCTAGACAATCATGTATTCCGTCTTATATTGGCCAGCTGTTAGATCTGTACATTGCTAATCCAGCACGTCGCAGGCGTGCGCTCACTGTCCCGCAGACGATATAGGATAGTTTACTATATGCTAATGCAGAGAACACTCATTTTTATTCCATTTTCAAATCTTTATTGTTTATGTATTAGACTAGCCTCCCATTCCTAGGAACAAAGAGAAGTAGCCTACATTTTAGTTGAATTGTTAGCACCCATGCCTCGCTATAATTGACGTTGTACTGAAATACTTTTTCGTATGCTAGGCTACTTCTCCACCTCAAGCTTCACTTTTCCATCTTAATCTTTAGTTCAGAACTCCTTGAATAGAAAAATCACATTGTCTGCTTCAACCTGAAACTAAAAATAAATTATAGCCTACACTTGCTTTATGCGTCCCTTGCCAGGCTCACAGGGTTGGAGCTGAAAAATAATAAGATATAGGAATAGGTTACAATTGCTTTACAAGCCATAAGAATAGGCTATACATATGAAGCCCAAATATAGTGATCTACCCTACTCGTGTTCATGGGGGTAGTGATAAAACAGCCTTCAGTCTGCAATATTTTGCCAGTTTTCATTCTTGCCTTTGGCAGCAATGACTGTGTTGTGCCTGGATTATATAGTTCATATTTCTATAATAGTGCTGCTCTTTTAAAATGCGGTGGACAGAGTTATATTGGTTATTATGCGTGCTTGCTGTCAGTGCTGTTTGCCTTGTCGATGGCCGTGTCCAAATACCCATACTAAGGTTGCGATTGGTCATTTTGTGCAAATACCTCCCTTCTTACCGTGAACGCGCTCATATCTAGATTGGACCAGCTGGGTCGATTTACCGACATCATAACCACCTTCATGATACCACTTATTCCCGAGTGTGCTTGTTAGGGTTAGTGTAGCCGGATGACTGAAGATAATCCCAGATTTCTCAAACTTGCTTCGTAGTTCAGGCCCCTGGCAATTGAATCCTCATCACCTATATTTATGTATTGGACTTTATTTGTATTTCACTTAAAGGAACTATATTCACCAATGCTCTATGAATGGGATATCCTTCTTCCCGGTGGCAGTATATCGAATTAATGAAGTACCGTCAATGGGGTGTGATGCATCTCTTTAGACTTTGCAGATTTGTGCAGGGGGTAACACCGCAGGCCTTATAGTTGTTGTCTGAGCCGTCTACCCCACTGCTTCTGCACTGCGTGTTTCTAAGTCTAATTAGCTACAGCTGCGCTAACCAGCTCTTTTGTGAGCGCACGGTTGTGTATCGCGCTGCTTGCCTTTGTGCCAGCGCTGGAGAAAGCTCTGGCTGCACTCATTATCATTCAAGGAGAGAAGCTGTATTTCTTTAAACCATTCACAATCGTCTTGGGCTAAGCTAAGCCCCAACAGCAAATGTTGTAAAACATATTCTTTGTATCTTTACAGTTATCCCCTGAAAAGAACCAAGCTGGTCTGCCTTATTGCACAATCCAAATCTTTGTTAAATAAATAAAAATAAATATCAGTGTATAGGTTGCGAGCTCCAAGGTTGTTTTTATTGCACATTTTTTCATAGTGCCCAAATATCTCCAAAGCTGTCGCTGCTAATCGCTCGTTGACTAAATCTCTGAATAGCTGTAGTTTGGATATTTTTACGGTGTTAAAATGGTGCAGTGAACAGCATGAGATTTCATGTGATATCAGTCTGTTCTAGATTTCTTGCGATCTCTGTTATGGTAGGGTATTTATTACGGGCCGTGCTGTGTCCACTCAAGTGTAAAATCAGCAATTGTGCGAGGGAACATGAATGCAAGCACAAGTTTATTTTTTCCCCTCAGAGTTCCAGAAGAAAATGTTGGAGAAATTAGTACAAATCCAAGCTGGGATAACGAGGCTTGAGAGAAGAGAGCGTGACCCTATCCCTCCATCTTCCCAGTTTGAGCAGCTGGGGACCATAGAGGACTTTGAGAGGGAGGAGGAAGCGCTTAAGGATGAGCGGACCTACGAAGCTCTGGTATGATTTGCAAGACACACTCTCGCAATTGTATGCTACCTTTTAATTATCAATATTATTCAGGAGTATGTCAGTGAAAATAGGTATGACTTAGTGTTTTGCAAACATTGACAGGAATAATTACCCCCTCTCAGGTGTTGAAACTTCAAAGAGTTGGAGGGAAAGATGTAAGGGACTGTGTCCACAAAAGTCTTGACAGGTATCTGCCCTACATGTAGAACTCCCTACATGAAACAGATAAAGCTAACGTTACTGTGGTTAGATATTAGTGTTGAAGTAGTCTTGCATAGACAGACCTATTTCCACACGAGGTCTGGCTGGACTCCTTACCATTTGTGGATAATCAGATAGTAATGCAGCCTTTTTTATTTATTTATTCATTTTCTTTTCAATCAAGGCTATGCTTGGAAATAGAGTACCGCAGTGTTGGGCATGTTTTTGTAGTCCCGACCCTATTGAGGGAAAGTCTATGGCAAAAACAATGGGGTTTTCGGTTATATGCATAAATGAAACCTGTGGTTAACACAAGCTTATGCGGATGCGAAAGTGGGTTCATCATGGGTCTTAGCATTCATCCTCTTCCGGACTCATTACTGCGGTACTCTATATGAAACTTTTCCCATAACCGGTGGGCAAACATGCAAGGACGTCCTATTAAACAGCAAGTGTATATCATTATTCTCATCCACCCTAAGAAATAAGCAGGCCTGCCTTATTGCACAATCAAACTTTGTCAAAACTTGCCATTTTCCACATGAAGATGCTACCTCCGATGTTGTAGCGAAGGGGACTTTGAAAACAGTAACACAGACACCAGAAGGGGAGAAGTCTTGTCTAAATTGAATCTGATTGGGACCGATCACTACAGTTGCCGATTGTTGATACTGCAGGGACAATGTCAGGGACGTCATTGAGCTATCAAATGGTTGCCTCCCATCAGACGCTTTAATTGGTTCCAGAAATAGACGGTGTCCCAGAACCACACCTAGTCTACTCTTGGCGCACTCACCCATGCTACAGTTGCTGTGGATCACTACACAAGTAATTTCTAAATTGTGTAATTTCTGTTCCTTCAGACTCTTCACAAACGGCTTGATGGCCAAATTCAACATGAAGGGCAAGGGCAAACAACAGAAACGCCCTCTTGAGTTGACAAGAACATTTGAAGCGCTAAAAGGTATGTTGTCTTGCACCAATTCTCACATATAGAATCAGTGGGTCAAGCAGCAAACTGATATGATTTCAAATATACAGGACATGTTAAAATCCAAGTGCCACCTCTTATTACCCTGTGATCCTGATGGTGATGGAAGACCTGCAGAACAGTCATACCTCTATCTAAAAATGGAAGTTAATAGTACCCAAAGCCATTACATTAAGGCTGTGTTAGTCTCTCTCTCCAGTCTCAAATATTACATTGAATCGCTGTGCTCAGCATACTACATACTGTATGAGTCTGTGCCACGTTTCTGCCCTACTGTTTGAGGGCAGGTCTTTCTGTTCGTTGATAGAATTCAAGTGGCGAACAGTGTGAACATGTGAAGCAACATTTGTAAACAATGTCGCTTCACATGATCACGAAAGTCGTTTCTGATTAGTAGCATGGATTTGTGCGGGTGACCTGGGCTGGGGTTGGCTTGCTCTACTGGGACAGGGTTGTTGTCCTGCAGACTGGACTATTTGTCTTGGTGAACTTCAGTCGACTTATTTGACCTACTTAGCCTCAGGTGTGCTGATCATCAAACTCGTGGTCGCTGCGGAGTCATCTCATCTTGTATGAGTCATATTCCGCCCTTACTCTCGCTGACTGTATTTTTTCATAGCAAAGGTGGGTTGGATCCAGCACATCCTGGATCCTGCTGCCACGGGTAGCTAGCCCGTGGAAGCCCCGGTGGGGTCAGTTCCCTCCTGCCAGCTGTCTTTCCATGCTGTCAGAAGGCTAGAAGTGTCCCAGACCCAGAGAGATCTGCAGCATGCAGTAAAATAGTTAGCATAGCTTACGTAGTGTATCAGCGTAAGAACCGTCATCGGTCGGTGGTTGAGACTAGGGCAGTGTCTGATTTTGTTTAGTGGCAGAGGTTTTCTAGCGATGCGAGTGATCATGCTGCACTCTTGTATGCTGCCGTGTTCAACCAGTAACTATGTAATGGGTCTGTACATTATTGGCACTTGATATTTCAATAGTATATATCAAGTATATAATATGGTTTAATGTTTTTCAGAATTAATATGGTTTCACTTTTATGTACTTCAATCCTAGGAGTTATCCTGTGATTTGTGATGTATTTTTTTCATATACAAATATGCGAACATGCATACTACAATATAACTACTCTGTCTTTGAATATTCCTAATTTTTGGTTTTGTTCACCTCTTGCAGTGTCAGTCATGCGATGGGACAGAGGGGCTACAGAGACGGTCATCAGGCTGCATGCAGCAGAACACCTCAAGCATGCACCCGGGAGGAAGGGAGGTGGAGGCCATGCAGGGTATTAATTGAACTGATTGTATCGGTAATAGGGAGGGAGGGTTAGTTTTTGGATGGGGATGTTTTTGTAATTTGGTTGGGGAGGGAGGGGGGCTGTTGGTTGAGGGGGAGGGAGGTGTAAGGGCAAGTTTCTGGATGGGATGTTTTTATTTGATTGGGGAGGGAGGGGGACTGTTGGGGGAGGGGTGTGTAAGGGCAAGTTTTTGGATGTGGAATTTATTTATAATTTGATTAGGGAGGGAGGAAAGCTGTTGGCTGATGGGGAGCTAATTTGTTTTTTGGATGGGGATGTTTTTATTTGATTAGGGAGGGAGGGGACTGTTGGGTGATGGGGAGGGGGGTTAAAGGGCTAGCTTTTGGATGGGGATGTTTTTATTTGATTAGGGAGGGAGGGGACTGTTGGGTGATGGGGAGGGGGGTTAAAGGGCTAGCTTTTGGATGGGGATGTTTTTATTTGATTAGGGAGGGAGGGGACTGTTGGGTGATGGGGAGGGGGGTTAAAGGGCTAGCTTTTGGATGGGGATGTTTTTATTTGATTAGGGAGGGAGGGGGGCTGTTGGTTGATGGGGAGGGAGTTCGTTTTTTGGATAGAGATGTTTTTGTAATTTGGTTAGGGAAGGAGGGGGGCTGTTGGGTGAGGGGGAGGGAGGTGTAAGGGCAAGTTTTTGAATGGGGGATGTTTTTATTTGATTGGGGAGGGAGGGGGGCTGTTGGGGGAGGGGTGTTTAAGGGCTAGTTTTTGGATGTGGGATGTTTTTATAATTTGATTTGGGAGGGAGGGGGGCTGTTGGGTGATGGGAAGGTAGTTTGTTTTTTGGATGGGGATGTTTTTATTTGATTAGGGAGGGAGGGGCGCTGTTGTGTGATGGGGTTCGTTTTTTGGATGGGGATGTTTTTATTTGATTGGGGAGGGAGAGGGGGCTGTTGGCTGATGAGGAGGGAGTTTTTTGGATGGGGGATGTTTGTTATTGATTTGTTTGGGGGATCTTTTTGTTATTGATTTCCAAAATAAATTCTATTTAAAATGTGTTTGCTTGAAAGACATGACGTTTGTTTCCCAGCATGTCTACCTTTTCCCTTTAGCCTGTGATTCTTTGATCACACCCCCACTGCATACACCACACACGCATGCACACACATGCGTAACATCGTAACAAACGAGTTGTTGAGAAACCTGTTTAAACCTGTTATTTTATTGAGAATAAGCTCTTTAAACCTGATTTAACGTTAAGTGAGATATGCAGTGTTAAAGTTAGTACATTAAGCAGAATGGGACTGTAAAGTTGGTTTAAAATTTGTTTAAATTGAGTCCAATGGGGCCGTCTGATGTGATAGCTATAATTTTGAAGCTGTCATTTGGATGTTTGACGTTGAAAAGATGTTTTAAAAGGTTGTAAATACTTGAATCATGACGTCTTTTAATGTCAATAGTGAACGTGTAAAATACGTCAAAATAATCTGGCTCAGTGGACATCCGACAAAGACGTCCAAATAAAATTAATTGTGAATGTGTAAAGTTCAAATAAATATTATTCTGGCTCCTCAGTGGACGTCTTCTGAATGTCCCACAAAGACGTCCAAATGACGTAAATAGTGAATGTTTAAAAGACGTCTCAAAAAGACGTCAGACAAACTTTAACTCTGGCTCCTAAGTGGACGTCTAATGAATGTCCCACAAAGACGTCCAAATGACGTAAATAGTGAATGTTTAAAAGACGTCTCAAAAAGACGTCAGACAAACTTTAACTCTGGCTCCTAAGTGGACGTCTAATGAATGTCCGACAAAGACGTCCAAATGACGTAAATAGTGAATGTTTAAAAGACGTCTCAAAAAGACGTCAGACAAACTTTAACTCTGGCTCCTATGTGGACGTCTAATGAATGTCCGACAAAGACGTCCACATGACGTAAATAGTGAATGTTTAAAGGACGTCTCAAAAAGACGTTAAAAAAACGTCCATTCTGGCTCTGATTTGGGCATTTTCTGAACCGCCGACAAAGACGTCCAAATGACGTAAATAGTGAATGTTTAAAAGACGTCTTAAAAGGACGTAAAAAAAACTTTCATTCTGGCTCCTAATTGGATGTCTTTGAACGTCCAAAATAGACGTCAAAAAGACGTCTTTTAGACGTGTCTGTGCTCAGTGGGACTATTAGAAATGTCAATAGACCTAAGCTAACAAGTGAATCCTTACACTGCTAATTAGCTACATCTATAGGTTAGCTACATCAGCTATCAAATAATAATACTGTTAGGATATTGCAAGTTCGAATTGCCAACACTAAACAAACTATTTAGGGCATTACATTTATTTACTTTTTGCTGCACGCACAACTAACTTTAATGGACAAACGTAGTGCAACAAGGAATGACGTCTCGACTGCTGGACTACATGCAATCTAACACATGAATGAATTCTGTGGGAATCGGTGTCCTAGCAATATTAGGGGCCTACCACTAGGTGGCCACACAGCTGCCTTACTAAAAGTCCAAGTCCTATGGGAAAATATGGATGATTTACTGGCCTTTTGTACAGGTGTGCTATTTCGGTGTCCAGTACTGAGAGAAACCTCCTGTCACCAGTAGGTGGCGCTCTAAGCGTGACTCAATACCGACGCATAGATGTGTTCAGGACGGTACCTTGATGAAGCGTGAGAAATGTAGTGTAAATCGGACAATGTATGTAGGAGTTATGATGACTTCCTGCTTGACCTGTAGGTGGCGCTATAAGTATGACTCAATACTGACCTACAGATGTGTTCAGGACGCGACCTTCATCAAGCGTGAGCAATTTGGTGTAAATCGGATAATGTATTGTGGAAGGTATTTTTTAAAGTGCTATTATAGTTGTTTAAACAAAAGGCCTGCTTTTTTTAGGCCTAGTTAAGCTTCAATACTGCTGTACACTCTGTAGTTTTCCAGAATACAGTATGCATGAAAAGTTGTTATTATCTATGTTCCAGTAGCAGATAAGTTGACTGCCAAGGACACCTCACAATGAAAAGCCTGTTGAAATTGTAACATAACAGAACACCTTATCCACATCGGCCGAATTGAAGACGACAGTAGTGAGCTCATATGACAAACCATTTAGATAGAAGTTTCAACCAATCAGGTACTCATACATGTAGTCACGCGGTGTGGAATAGCATAGCATCTCATAGTAGCCTAGCCGTAGCCTAGCCTAGCATATATATATGCTGTCCCGACACTTGAGTCGCGGCGCTTGCTCAGACACACCTATGTTTCTGTGTAACCGTCCCTTTTGCTGCAAACTGTAAGGTATTAAAATAAGTTATTTTATTCTATTCTGTTGTATTTCTCGTCCTCATTTGACAAGGTTGTGTGGTTGTGTTGACTCCTACGAGGGGAACCCTGTGGTACTGGCGATTTCAATCTGGAATGTTATAATAGTCTTTTGTGAGTGTCCAAACGTCATAGGTCAACCGAATCCAGCCACCACATTTCACTGGTGTCCAGAAGTGGGATTCCAGCTGATCTGCCCGTCTGAGTGAACCTCCGTTGGGACTGATCACCCTTCACGCATCCACTTCATAGCCAAGCCGTCGACGGACGAGGTTGAGGGCGGACGCAGGGTCGCTCAGACCGGGCAGGGACGCCTGGAATCCATCGATTAGGAGGACAGCCAACCAACACAACTGGAGGATTTTGCTTTTCTGACATTTTAAGTAAGTTCCAAACGTACACCAATTGTTCACAGAGTTAAAAAATCCTTTTTAATGAGAGTATATACCTAGGGCTACGCTTGTTGACGTACGGCATAGGATATAAGAGATTAAAAAGGTCCACATATATACATTGGTTGCCACGGTGAGGTTTTAATGCTAGCTACATTATAAACTACATAGTCCGTCCATAGACCAAGAATTCCCGCACCCAAAATACCGGTTAGGCTCACAGAGAAGTGCTGCGCCTGTGTTTAACATTTTAGTTGTTGAAGAGTTATTCTTTTGGTTGGGTTTTCAAATTCATTGACTGTGTGAAGTGAACGAACGACTCCGATATTAAACAGTGTTGCTGTTCCACATAAGGTGTTCCCTGTTAAACATACTTGTTACATAAAGTACGTTCCCTATTCTGACTAAGGTACCATTCTGTTACTATTCTACTACTACTGTTATACTACTATTACTATTACTACTTGTTAAAGAAGTGTGATTGAAGTGACTGTTGTGTTGTGTACTGTAGAGACCTAAGGTGCTTGAAATATGGGTTCAAACGTAGGCAAAACACTCTGTGATTTCTGCTCCGAGAGTAGATGCTATGCCTATATGAGGGACACGCAAGGCGCCCGTAGCGTGTTCGGCCTCCACAATCTCGATAAGGTAGGCTGGCCCGCTAACGGTACATTTGCAATGTGTGTGATAAGAGGAGTGAAGGATAAAGTGGAACAGATGACAGAGAAGGAAAGGAAAAAAATTAAGTTAGAGAGCGATGTTTGTGCGGTTCTCGGTCTCTGGGAAAAAGAGGCTAAGAACCGTCAAAAGGGATGTGAATTAACACTTTTTTCCAGTCAGGGGGGAGATACGGTTGTGTCGTTTCTAACTGATCAGGCTCGCAGAGACGATGAATATAGCCCGTTCGCCGCACCAGCGCCGCTGCAGCAACATCCGCTGCAGCCACCTCCGCAGGAGGCACCAGCCAACCGCACATCAGTGCCCCCTCTCTACCCCAATCTCTCTCTCTCCGTCCAGGCACCAGCCCCGCTGCAGCCAGCTGCGCAACAGTCATCTCCACCCGCCTACCAGCAAGGGGCGTACCAGGCCGCGGCACCACTACAATCGGGGCCGCCATCAATACCCACCGATGAGGCAGCCATCAAACTCATCACCAACTACATAAAAAAAAGTAAACTATCTGAGGACAATTTTAACAAATTAAGGGGAGACACCCCAGGTGAAAAGGAAAAAAAAAAGCCTTAATAGGTATCACCATCAAACTCCCCCAGTTTGTTAGGTACATTAAGGAGCATCTTTTTTGTATTACAAGTTTTCTGATATCTTATGGATAAATATGCAAATTAGGCATTATATGCGCTAAATATGCACTAATTTGCATAATTTCTGGAAATCAATTTTTTTAACTGGTTCAAGCCAGATTCAAAATTCTTGTTTCATTTTGTTCACATATCCCTATTCAAACTTTGTCCAAGGGGGATTTTTGATATCTCTTTTCTTCACTTCAGAAATCAGAAAATACTGTCAACAGTCATAAAAAGACCAATTTTCGCCATGTTTTAGGGATAAACTGTTATATAAATCAGGCTATGAATGAAATTTAAAAAATCCCCCTTGGACAAACTCTCAGAATATGGATTGGAACTAAACTGGAAAGTTAGGTGTATGTAGGTGCTACTCAAGTGGTGGTTTTGATGTCCCTAAGATGAGAAATAACTCATTTTGAGGAAACGGGCTTTGAAAATTTGTATTGTAAAAAACCATACATTTGCATTGTAAACCAATATTTACAAACACAATATCCAATCACATCATTAGTAACAACATTACACAACATCTGAAAACACATAGAAACTGAAAACTGAATAACACAGCATGTTGTGGATTCAGAATAGTCCAGGAGTAGACATTTTGTATAGAGAAGCAAGACCTGTTTAGTTGGAAGCCCACTCACCACGTCAAGGTACAGCCCACGAGTGGGGTGTTAGTAAGACGAGACTAGAGACGAGACAATGTTAGTAGGGAAGAGAACATTCCCTTTTAGAAAGCTTGTATTATTTTGTTAAACAGATCATGGACAAAGATAGACACATTTGACGAGGACATGCATGAGAAAACAGATTATCTAGCTTTTTGTGTTTTTTTAAGCGTTTTACATGGAGAAAACATGAATGAATGAATGAACATCAAGAGTAAGCTGATTCATAAATACACAGGACAAGATGTGGTAAACAATGCAGGGTAAACACCAATAGAAGCTAAATATAGATTGCCAAACAAACAAGTGATATAACCATCGTCAAAAGCAACACCATAGGAGACATCAAGCTACGCTGTCATAGGTCTACAGAGTCACTCCTCAGATGGCACCACACTAGCTATCCACAAAACTAGTTTGTAGAACCCACTCAGCTGCAGTTCACAAAACTGTTCTAAGCAGCTGGTCTGTAGTACCCACTCAGCCTGTCCTAAAACCACATATGTTCCTGGTGCGCATGGGGTTGTCATCAGTGAAGCAGACTACCCCATATTGCCGCCTTCATGTTGTCCACTGAACGCTGGTTATTGAGAATTATTGTAATAATTCTCAATAACTGTAATAATTTTGTAACATTTTGCATTTATTGGCAGTCAGCTTACCTACCTCTGGGTCCACATCTGCATATGCCTGCCTAATCTGCTCTCTGCTTCTGTGCAAGGACTCCAGACCTCTCTCTATTTCAGCAACTGAAATTAAAACAGTTTATTTGGTCAGTTTATGGATGCATGTAGAAATGCCACAGGTAGAGAGAGGGAGACTACTGTGCATATGTAGGCTATAGGCTTCTGATATTGGCTAGAGAGAGAGAGAGAGAGAGAGAGAGAGAGGGAACACGTTTCAATAGCCTACCTGTCACCCTCTTGTCATGTTTCTGATACGTTTTCAGATGAAGCCCTGGGATCCCTAACACTTTACTAATCTTTTGGAGAGCTGCATACCCCAACCCTAACTCGTGCACTAAGAGGACCATCCTCACATTGACATCAAATGCAACATCATTCCTAGTTGTATCATGAAGCCGAGTTGATGTGTAGACACTTTTGCGATAGCCATTTCTCACAAAGACTGCACTCTAAGAGCAAAGTACTACAGAACCCACTATTCTGAGGATCTATGTTAATTTTGAGACCTGTCCCTGCACAATTAGGACAAATCAACCCAGTTATCAGCTCATTCAAACGCGCCGCATCTCTCTGCTGCTCACTGGACATGCTAACACTAGCCTCATCTCCCTGCTGCTCACTGGACATGCTAGCACCGGCTAATGACAACTTGCGCGAATAGGCACTTTTTGTCTCATAAATGTAAACCTTTCCATTTAGTTTCTCTTGTTTTCTGTTCAACCTTGCGGGCAAACACTGTTGTCGTTGTTGCTTATTACGTTTAGAACGCTTTACAGACGGCATTGTTTGGATTACATATCAGGAAGTGAAAACGTGTCACATGACGCGCTGAACCAATCACGTTCTCAGAAATCAACAACAGCCAATGAGATTTCACGTTTAGCATCAAACCCGCCTTTGTATTTCCACGATTGGTTGCTGATACAAATGAAACTATCAGGTTTGGTTGCGATAACAGTGTGCTAGAGAGAGAGACCAATCCAATGATACCCGACATGACCCGGTCCAGACGCAAGAAACGCTGCGAGACGTTGCGAAAAGATGCTAACTTTTGGTGATTTTAGGAAGAATCTACAGACGCAAACAGACTAAATGAAGTAAAATAAACATCTTAATGTGTATTTTTGATGTTTTATTTCCACTAGTATGAAAGAAGACATGTTATGGAAGCAAACTAGCACAAAATCTCAAATTTGACCAGGGCGTTGAAAAACGATGTTTTCACCTACCGTGTCTCCCCTTAATGACATCTCGTAACCTCTCTCCAGCGCCACAGACACCCGCCCCAAGGGCCCCACAGGCCGCGTCCACACCCCACTCAGGGGGTGCCTGCGGCGGCCCTGAAGACTCCGACACCGGGTTCGGAGCATCCGTGTCAGCCGTGGAGGAGGAGGAGGAGGCAGAGGAGGGCCAGTTCCCGATGATCGAGCTACCCAATGCTAACGGAACAATGAGTCTCGTCCATCGAGCCATGTCTCCCAGTGACATTCATGACATGATACTTCAATTACCCCCACTAAAAAGTGATTCTGAAGGGTATGCCAGACAACTAACCAGACTTTCTAGTGATTGCCTCCTCACTGTCCAGGACCTCGTGCGCATCATCTACAAAACCGCTGGACCAGGGGAGCTGTGGGACCGGCTGAACCTCCGGGTGTTCCGGGTCGTACAGCCAGGCACCAACTGGGTCGAAGCCCCAGGAACCAGCGTGGCCAACTACCAAATGCACCGGCTCCTGAGGGACCTCCGCCAGAACCTGGTTCTCATCTGGCCCGTCAGCCGAGACCCAACAAAGGTAACAAATTGTGTACAGGAAGCCGAGGAGCCGGTGACGACCTACATCGAGAGGCTGAAGAAGAGCATCGCTGATCACTTCCGTATGAACGACCAAATGGAGGGGTATGGATCCACGCTCGTGGGCATGGCCCTAAAGGGGATGAAGCCCGCCCTCTCACAGCGGGTGACCCAGACCTGGATTGGCTATGATGACAACCCCACTGCCAACGACCTCATCATCCACGCCAGACACGCCGAGAAGCAGCAGAACGCGAAGGATGCCGAGGCTGTCGAGCAGGAGAAAAAGAAGGAGGCCAAAAACAAGGCAAGTCTGAACACTGCACTAACTATGGTTATGTCTGATGCTCATGCCAGGCTCCACGACCCGCCCAGGGAGCCACGCCAGCAGCCAACGGTGCAGTGGAAGGAGCGGACCAGGAGCGGGCCACCGAGAGGCCAGTATGGACCAATGAGGTGCTTTAACTGTAAGGAGGAGGGCCACATGGTTCGGGACTGTCCATATCCAGAGACGGAGCAGCAGAAGGAGTGGAGGAGGAGGCACCAGAACCGCGAAGGAGACCCAGGTAGAGCAGGGAGAGGGCCCTTCCAGGTTCATAACGATGTGTTACAGTACAAGCAGGACCGTCCAAGGCAGAACCATGGAACCGGAGGATCAGGAGGCACCTGGAGACCAGCCAACCGCAATGACCTTGCATGATGGGGCGAGGAGGCCAGGGAGGGAGTCTGTGATGATTGGCACGACTCGACCGTTCCTCCCTTTTCCGATAAGGCTGAAGGTACATCTAGCACTGACACGCACAATGAGGGAGTATACATTATGATTGAGGGAGCACACAGACGATTGCCCACTGTTCTTTTGACAATCGAAGGTCAGGACATAATGTTTCTTGTTGACTCCGGTGCTACCACTTCTGTGTTATGTGCTAACCAATGTAATTTCAGACCTACACTGTCGGGAGATACCAGAACCACTAGAAGCGCGTCTGGGGCCTCCACAACTGAACCACTCACTGTACCAATAAAATGCACGTTTCACACTGATTCAGCATCAATTGATTTTGAGCATTCATTTATGTTTAGCAAAGGGTGTCCCATGAATTTGCTGGCCAGGGACATCATGTGTGAACTCAACCTAAATTTAGTAGTTACAGATGCCGGAGTCAAAGCACACATACCACACACAGACACAGACACAGAGTTCAGGCTCATGCTAGATGAACAGGACCGGTTTGCCCTGGTCCTGGAGTTAGCAGAGGAGGACGGGGACTTGCTGGCACATATGGTTAATAATTTTAGGGAGGACATGACTGTAGATCCACCTATCTGCACTGTACAAACACCCCATGTTACGATGCAGGTTACAGCAAGCAAAGAGGAAGTTGAAGAATGGGTAAGGGATGTAGATGGAGCAGGTCCCCAGCTAGGCACAGGCAGGATTAACAGCATCTATTTCAGCAACTCTATCACCACAGCAGGAGTCACCCTAGGAGACGCCGAGGCACACGACTATGTGGCCGCCGTCCAGGAGGGGGTGCCCCATGTTTCTCTCACCAAAGGGCGGACGGATGCATGGGTTAGTCTAGGAGGCTTCACAGGGGCCTGTGAATGGCTGTGGAGCACGGGTAAACATGAAAAGGAGGGTTACACTCAGTTCGGTGAGGTAACCTCCCTATTGATGTATGGTGAACTTGTATATAGATTGAAACTGTTTGAACCCATGATGTTGACCATGAACCGAGATGTAATGGCAATTTTTGATCCACAGTACCTGATGACCGAGGAGGAACCAGCCGATGTAGGGGAAATGTTAGCCAGGCTACCCCACTGCATCTGGGCATCAGGGAAGTATGATGTAGGGAAAGTCAGGTCAGCCACCCCAGTGGTGGTATCCAACAGAGACGGAGGGGCCCAGGCGCCCGGAGTTCAGGTAAAGCAGTACCCCATCTCAAAGGAGGCAGAAGAAGGGGTAAGGCCGGTGCTGGAAGAGCTGTTAAAAGCGGGGGTGATTGTAGACCTACCACAAGGAAGCCCTGTTAATACACCCATCTTCCCAGTAAAAAAGCACCAGGAAGCAGGTCAGCCACCAGAGTGGAGGTTTGTGCAGGATCTCAGGGCCGTAAATGAGGTATGTTTGAAGCTCGCTCCATTGGTACCAGACCCTAACACAATCTTTGAACCACTAACACCGGACTGCAAATGGTACACTGTTGTTGATCTTGCAAATGCTTTCTTTTCTGTACCAGTCGACCCCAAATCACAGCACTGGTTCGCATTCACTTTCAACGGGCGATGCTACACCTGGACACGCTGTCCCCAGGGATGGACGAATTCCCCTACAATTTACAACGCTGCTCTATCCAACGACCTTCGTGAGTATGTCCCACCGGCTGGTGGGGTGCTCATTCAGTATGTTGATGACATACTTCTTGCTTGTCCCACCAGAGAAGGCTGTCTGGAAGGGACTGAGAGGCTCCTACGCCTGCTGGCGGCGGGAGGCCACAAGGCATCCAGGAAGAAAGCCCAGCTTGTGACACAACAGGTCACGTTCTTGGGCCACACACTCACGGCCGAAGGTAAGCGCATCACACCAAGCCGGGTCACAGCGATCCTGGCCATTAAAAGACCAGGGACCAAGAAGGACGTTCTCTCTTTCCTTCGAATGGTAGGTTATTGTCGCACCTTCATTCCCGAATGCAGCAGGTTAGACAAAACACTGCGCACCCCGTTTCTCTCCCTTAAACTAGGAGAAAAGGTGATTTGGAGCCCAGAGATGGAGTCGGCTTGGGAGGAGCTGAGGTCCGCGCTCACCACCGCACCGTGTCTTGGGTACCAGGACCCCACCAAGCAGTATGACCTGTTCGTCAATGGGAGTGGTAAGCATGTGAGGTGTGTGCTGACCCAGAGGTATGGGGGAAGACACCGACCAATCGCTTACTTTTCACAGGCGTTCTCTGCTGTCGAGCTGGGGCTCCCTGGGTGCACGAGGGCCGTGGTGGCGTGCGACATCGCTCTGGTAAAGTGTGCTCCGATTGTAGGATACTGTAAAGTTGTCATTCAGGCCCCGCATGCGGTGGCGGCGATCCTTAACTCTTCGGAGCAAGGCTGTCTTAGTACTGCCCGTGTTCAGCGGTACGAAAGTTCTCTCTTGAGTCAGTCCAACGTGTCAGTTGTCCGCTGTACCACACTTAACCCTGCAACCCTTCTCCCAGATGTCGACCTGGCGGAGGTGGAGCACGACTGCGTGGTACGAGTGGACGAAGAGTGCAAACCAAGGGCAGATCTGAAGGACGTGCCCCTGGAGGGCGCGCGTACACTTTACTGTGATGGTTCTGCTTCCATTGATCCCAATACAGGTCATAAACATGTGGGTTTTGCAGTTGTTTCCGACACAGAGGTAGTGACCAGTGGCAGGCTACAGGACACTTGGTCGGCACAACAGGCAGAGTTGTGGGCCCTCACCCAGGCGTGTGAGGCATCACGTGGTAACAAGGTCACCGTTTACACGGATAGCAAGTACGCATGGGGAGTGGGACACAGTTTCGGGGCCCTATGGGCCAAAAGGGGTTACAAAACATCAGCAGGCTCCAACATCAAGAATAGGGAACTGATTGACGGCCTACTCGCAGCTATGCTCCTACCCTCGCAGCTGGCGGTAGTCAAGGTCATGGCACACACCAATGCAACAGACACAGCATCAAAGGGCAACCAGCGGGCCGATGAGGAGGCCAAGCGAGCGGCTGGTTACCACCTGACAGCTAACCCTAATTCTCTCTCCAGTTGTGACACTTGCTTTCTCTCGCAGGAACCAGAGGAGCTTGTCCAGGAATTTACATCCAAACACCTTGGGCCTTTGTCTTTGTAATTTGTCACCTCCCCCCAAGTCCCCTGCAAAACCCAGTTTTCAGTCATGTAAAACACCTCAGCTCTCCCTCTTTTGTAATTGTGAGCACACTCTGCATAGCTCTTCCTCATCTCTTTGTTTAGGTCGGAGGGGCCCCACCTTGGTCTTCCTCGTCCTGATTCAGAGTTTTGTTTTCTTTGTTGTCACATGTCTGTGCTCTTGGCCACGCCTGCCATTTCACATTCATGTACAATGCAGTAGCCAATCACATCCTGGAAACACTGTACCTTTGTTTGGACTGTACATAAGCCACAGCTAGAAGTGACTGACTTCACTTCTCTGACAAACCACCTTTGTTTGCGTTGTTCAGGAAGTCCTTGTGCAAGTATTTGATTTCATTCAATAAACCAGACTCAACCTTTTGAACGTATCTTGGTAAATCTTTGGACAAGACAAGTCTAAAATAACTATCACAGTTTGGCGACGGGGATGGGATCACTGCCTGCGTTTGCTTCGGGATTCCAGTGGACAGGACTGATCGGCAGACGTGTCGGTCCATATGGGCTTGGAAAATCAATTTTCTCTCTTGCGCCAGAGCGCTAGCCGAGATTATTTCCTCAGTTCTGCCACTGGATTCCTGAGGCTCACAGGTACGTTTAAACGAACCCTCTTATGGTTCTGAGTTTGTATTTGCCTTGATTTGGTTCAGTTGTGTTGGTCTGGATTGGTGAAAACAGGAACCCCAGCGTGGGTATTTAGTCCTACCGAGGGTAGGGCGAGCATGGTTGATGTTTCGTTTCCAGAACGATACCAACTAGCTTAAGCCTCATTGTTGATGTTTCGTTTTCAGAACGATACCAACTAGCTTAAGCCCCGTTGTTGATGTTCGTGTTAGCACGATTGCCGACTAGCTTCGAAGTGATTGTTGATGTTCGTTGAAGAACGATTACCAACGAGATGGTAGCTACGGGAGTGATTGAGAGTTTTTGCAATCCGCGTTTCTTGGAGAAACGTTTTCCCATTTGTTCCCGGGTGACTTGGTAAACCTAACGAGCGTTAGTTTTCACCAAGTGGCTGTACAGTAATTTTGGTAGGATCTAGACGTCAGGTTTAGCCTGGACCAAAGTTGCTAGTGTAGCCGAGCATGCTTGTTGTTTGTAACGTGGGCCTTTGTTTTCGTCTTGTTCGTCTTATGTGTTCACTGTTTGAGCCTCGGCTCTTGATTATTGTTTGTTATGCGCGCCATGGATCCAGGTAAAGTATTGTTTTGTACACTTTTTAGACTGTTAAAATTTCTGCTAGATTCCCAGTAGGCTAGCTAACTGGTTGCCTAGGAGACGCCGGAAAACAACTCCCGGTGATCCGCCTTGAGCCAGAGGGAGAACAAAGAGATTCCTGACTGAGTGAGTACTAAGCGAATTTAATGTCTTAATGTGTGTTTCTTTCGAAATTGTATTCTTTCCCGCCGTGAGTTAACCACAAGGGTTCCTTTCATTGCTGTTTTGGGGTTTTTTAGGCTGCGTCGTGATTATTTGGGATTTGTTTCTTTAAATTTCCCCGCGCTGCCAAAGACAACTTCCGGGTCATACATGCAACATTTTGGGATCACCACTAGGTGTCCCTGTAACCCCGGCTAATAACATAGGGCTAGAGGAGGTCACAGGATTCTACTGCTAGCCTGAGGAGATTGTTGCGCTGAAGCATTATTCTGCGAGCGTTTGTTGGCAGAATTTCGTTATGTGCTAAAGCATTTTTCGATTTCTTACATCCACATCTGCATTTTAGTGTTACATTTTTAGCTAAGATTCGGGCTCAGCTAGAGGTGGTTGAGATGATTAGGTTAAGGGAAAAGCCTGTTAATTCTGTAGACTGGTCTGTTTTTAAGATTTGGGAGAGAGTAGCACGAGAGCGGGTTCTTAGGTCAGGAAGGAAAGATAATGAGGTTCAGCAAACAGTCTCTCCGCCATTTCCCCAGCAGAATAACTCTGATTTAAAATTAGATTTCCCCCCCCCCTCGACTCGATGCTCCGTGCTCACACCCAACCAGGCTGTTGCTGCTCCCGCATTTAGCCACGCCCCTTCTCTCTCCCCTCTACAATACGAGTTAAGCGCGCCCCTTTCTACGAGGTATTCGGCCGAGCAAAAACAGGACAGGAAGAAAGAATTGGCTAGAGCCATATCTGAGGCTAAGTTAAAGTTGGAACAACTACAAATAGCTAGTAATAGTCTGGAGGAACCGCAACTCCTAGCCCCAATGGTACGATGCCCGAACCCTAATCCCCGACCGTCTCAAACAGATGATGAAGAGGGCCACGCGGCCTGGACCCCTGAAATCAGGGTGTACAGACCGTGGCGTTCAGACGAACTCCGTGATGTTGCTAAAACCTTGCCCGATCCAACCAAAGACATGAACGAGTTCGAGAATCTTTTTAACAGTTTAGTTCGAATGTATGAGCCTCACGCCGAGGAAATCGCCATGATCATGCGACAAGTACTTGGGGTAAAATGGATCGAAGTAAAAGACCCGTTTGATATAACGTTGCCTTTTTCTCATGTCGATTTTACTGCACAAAACACTGCGCTGTTGAACAGAATCAAAACTCGATTCCCTAAAAAGATGGATTGGGACCGTATCACGTATTGTAAACAAAATTCCGATGAGCAGTTCGAGAAATTTTGGGAAAGACTGGAATCAGTCTTCGCGTCACACAGTGGCATGGACAAAGCGAACGCCGATTATAAAAAGATTTTGAAACAACAGTTAATGAATAACTCTCTCTCCTCTTTGTCTGACCAAGTGAGGATGATATGCCACACCTGGGAATCAACTTCTCTCGGGGAAGTTGTTGATCATTTCCGGTATTCCGAACGCCTCCGACATTACATTGAACAACGGAATTTGAAAAAAGTCAAGGATGGTGCCGCTAGACTTCAGGCTGCTCAATTGAGACAATTAGACATTCAAAATAAAGGTGCAGGTCTGAAACAAAAACGGGGACGGCGACAAAGGGAGAATAGGCAACGTAGCAGTAGGTCTAAGCATGTTCACAGGTACAGACAGAGTGGGAAAGATGAGGCATGTTTTCATTGTGGTCAATATGGTCACTGGATTGAACAGTGTCACAGTTACCGCAAGCTAAATGAAAGGGAAGAGCCTCCGATTTTGAAGTCGAGCGCCACCTGCTGGACTTCCCTTGAACAACCCATAAGGGTGATTTTAAACTAGCCAAGATAGAGAGTTTTAATTTTTAAGGGTAGGGAGGGGGAGTGGGCACCCCTGGACCTAGCCTTAAACAGACGGGGGCGGGGCCGCAAGGTCCCAACGGGCACGTTAAATCAAAATATAGTGCTAGGGGAGATGACTGAAGGCCCCCGTGTCTGAGGAAGTATGAATTAACATACTGCTCTGGTACCGTCTAGTCAGCACTGTGTCGCCGTTAAGGGGTTGGCACTGTGTGGTACGTGGACGACAGTCCACACCTAAGCAGAGGGGCGTTAGAGACGACCTCTGTGAATAGGCAAGGCTGGTGAAAACGGTCAAAGTTCTAATATTCATAGCACAAGTGGAATTAGGATCAGACCGTCGGTTCTGAGCTGGGTGACTAACAATCACTACGGTGTCCGGGATCGCTATCGACTGGGTCACCGGCCGGTCGGGTCGCATATGGCAGTAAGACCTGAGATGGCCGCCGCGCTCGGCTCAATGTACAGTCAGGCCACTACAAGCCAAAAGCGAATGCGTTAGTAGGCGAGTAGTGCTTCTGTGATCGGTGGGCTTTGAAAAGAAGACACCGGGAAGCAGAAGGCTGAGCTCTCATTCCAGGGGAGCCTGGCTTGAGGCCTCGGACGGAACGGGGTCTAGCCCGGGATTGCGCCCTGAATGGGAGGTCCGAAAGACTAAAGCGAAATAAACAGGATAAAATAGATGTAGAGCGAACTCAAAAGTCTGACAGGGTTGAATAGGTGTTTGATTCAGGAGTTTTGTTTCAATAGTCAATGAATGGCCATAAGCTGTTCGTTTTATGCATTTCTACTGTATGAATTTTCATTCATATAATGATAATGTGTTTTTTGAGGAGCTGGCATTAGGCCTTCTCCTCTGCTATTGAACCCAGTCTGTGTTTTGAGTCTTAATTTTCAGGTGCTATGGACCCTGGGCGGCAGGTCTTTGAGGAGCCTGGATCATGCCTTCCTGGGGACATTGGAACCTGCTGTTGGTCTATTTAACTGTTGTTTGTTTTGTCTCTCTTTCTGATATGTAGCTTAAGACATAAGGGTTGTGCATAATAGTGGGGGGAATAGATAAGGGTTGCTAGTGTCTTAATCTGAATGCAGCATCTCATAACCCAATATATTTTTTTTTTTTAAATGAGTATGTTAAATATCTCATGTTTATAGTTTGAGGCACATTCATCGGGCCTGAGTGTTTTTTCTGAGTGGTTTTTTACAGACAACTGTCGTTCCGGGAGTGATGGGTGAATGCCGAACCAGGAGACGGGCACGTACACCGGAGGTTACTGGCCTGTTTCCCTACAGATGGGCGATCTGGGGTTCGTGAGATGCAGACCAACGCCATGTCACCAACTCACTGTGAGCGACAGATAAGTATGAAACAGGAGCAGTGCCCAAATACTCTGTCCTCAAATGCAGAAGAGGGAGGTTTTTAGATATACAAATTTTAGCTATACAAATGAAGCTTTGATGGAGTTTTTTGATTAGTTAATTGTAAATGAAGCCAGTTCATTTTAGTGTCATTTTCTTTGCCTCATCTCTATTTTTATCCTGACTTCAGGAAATTTTTGCTTTCACCCTTAGGGGGTGTTGTTTTGTTGAGACGAGAATGTGGGGTTATTTTATTTTATTTTCATAAAATCGTGAGAGAAATGCTAGAGCCAAACCCAATTGCCTTGATCATGACTGGGGACTGGGCGTGTTGAAGTCATTCTAACGCTGCCCCTGAGGTCACTGTAGGCTACTGCAGACTGGCTCTAAAATGACACTTGAACAGACACCCTGTTTAAGTTTCCTGACTGAATAACAACATTTTTCCCAAAGCAGGAGCTTGCGCTTAACCATATTTCTGAGAATCTCCTACAGACTGTTGAATAACCGTTCCTGACCAAAGAAGGGAACAGGGAGACCAGACCAGAGGACTCTCTTTTGCTCTTCTGTTTTGTCTCTGTTTGTCTCTCTCATCTGTGGATCCACAGACGGAGCACTTCATCAGCCTGTGCTGGAGGCGGGAGCGCCGAGGTGAGCCCTCCGGCAGCACGACCCGGGCCGGCCCTAAGTGGAGCAGTACAGGGATGGACCGGGTTCAGTTCAAGAGCCTACATTTCTGACCTACAAGCATTTGCTCCAACTGCGGAGAAAAGAAATGAAGGACTAAGTGCACATTTCCACCACCAAACTAACCTGTATCTAGGGCCTAATGACAAACCTGTACTACCTCGTTCATGTTTTCATTATGCTTTCAAACTAGCCCACGGGCCAGATCATGTTTCAAAAACAGGGGTGGCGGAAGATGTTAACAGATGTCTCCAACAGAGTGAGGACCGCCATTTCCTGAGGCTAAGGAGGGGTTCCTGCATCACATCTCTCCTGGGGATTGGGTCCTGGTCCACGACCGCAGACGAAGGAGCTGGAACTCGCCGAGGTGGCTCGGGCCGTACCAGTTTCTACTCATCACGCAGACAGCGATCTGAGAGGACTTCGTTGGACCCATGCAAGCCATTGCCGACGGGTCCAAGCAGCAGAGGACGGTCCACCAAGGGATCGCAAACACCAGGAGATCAGAATGCAGCTGAACCAGAGGGCTCAGAGGCCAAAACCATGGGCCATCACACTGTCCTCTCCTCTGACGAGGAATCGGAGGAAAAATGACCTTGCTGGTCACCTCCTCACAAGATGCACCACACACGCACACACACCTGCACACACTAACATTGAACATAACTGATTTCAAGCAACGCGACATTGAAGTTGCGATCTAGAAGAGAAGACGCCTTGCATTCCCCAGATGACATTCTCCTCTGATGAGAAATCGGACTGCACCTCTGATCGCACACACTGGAACCTACATTAAACATTCAGAGACGCACACATGGAATCTATGTTCCATAGGACATCACATGCAATTATTCACAAGAGTGAATGAACTTTGAAATAATCTGGAAAATATCATATTTGTTTACAAGAGTTGCAATGGTTGGAACATGAGTTGATAAATAAGTTTGGGTTTTTCCTCTAAATTGACCAAGAGGTTTTTTGCCCCTCTTACACTGGTAACCATTTTATCTTTTTTTTGCCTTGTTAAATCAAGTTTGTTTTTTGGTGAATGGTTGTCCACTCTTAGACTATAAATAGTATATAATCATGTCAATTTTTTATCTTGTTTCCTGTCAAATTTCTGAAGCAAGGGGTTTTGGTGTGTGATTTTGCACGTTGAGAGAAAATAATTAAAGTTTCCACCTAGTGGAGAATTATTTCCTTTCCACATGTATAGCATAGCTGACTGTTTACACTGTGTTTGGATTTTATATTTTATTTTTGTGTGCCTGTTCAGGCACAAATGAGGGATTGTCCAGGAATTTACATCCAAACACCTTGGGCCTTTGTCTTTGTAATTTGTCACCTCCCCCCAAGTCCCCTGCAAAACCCAGTTTTCAGTCATGTAAAACACCTCAGCTCTCCCTCTTTTGTAATTGTGAGCACACTCTGCATAGCTCTTCCTCATCTCTTTGTTTAGGTCGGAGGGGCCCCACCTTGGTCTTCCTCGTCCTGATTCAGAGTTTTGTTTTCTTTGTTGTCACATGTCTGTGCTCTTGGCCACGCCTGCCATTTCACATTCATGTACAATGCAGTAGCCAATCACATCCTGGAAACACTGTACCTTTGTTTGGACTGTACATAAGCCACAGCTAGAAGTGACTGACTTCACTTCTCTGACAAACCACCTTTGTTTGCGTTGTTCAGGAAGTCCTTGTGCAAGTATTTGATTTCATTCAATAAACCAGACTCAACCTTTTGAACGTATCTTGGTAAATCTTTGGACAAGACAAGTCTAAAATAACTATCACAAGCTGACGGAGGAGGATCCAGTTGAGGGACAGGACTGTTTGGTGGCTGCAGGATCGAGTGTGCTTAGGAGAATGTACAGGACTGATCTGGGCCCTGTGGAAGCCTCCCTATGGGAGGAAGAGGGCTGCACGAAAACAGACGGTATCTGGAGGGCAGCAGACGGTAGACCGTGCATGCCGAGAAAACATTACACATATTACTGTCATGTTGCTCACGGACGTGGTCACGTGAGCAAAGGGGGGATTAGTCAGATCCTTACCCGATCATGGTACTGCCCAAGCATCACACAAACAGCAGAGAAAATTTGTCAATGTTGCATCACATGTGCCCGATACAATGTATCTAGGGGCCTCAAAAACACACCAGGACACCATGGGGGTCTAGCCCAGGGTGTAGGAGCTCATCTAATGCTTGATTTTGTGCACCTTACTCCTGCAGCCGGCAAGAACGTGGCGTTGGTGGTCGTGGACATGTACAGTAAGTGGGTGGAGGCTTACCCAATGAAACGGGAGACAGCACGAGGAGTGGCTGAGGCACTGTGCAGAGGTTGGTTCCCCACATTTGGCTTACCCAAGAAAATCTCCTCAGACAACGGCAGCCCGTTCGTCAGTGAGATACTGGCACACGCCACACAACTGTTGGGAATAGAGCTCAAAACACACTGTAGCTATCACCCACAGTCGGCAGGACAGGTAGAAAGATCCAATGGAACCCTCAAGAGCAGGCTCGCCAAACTCATGTCTGAAACCGGTCAGAATTGGGTCAAGTGCCTGCCCCTCGCTCTGCTGTCCATGAGAACCACGCCAAGGTCAGGGACACCTCTGACACCTTTTGAATGCATGTTTGGCCGTCCCCCATACACAAGAGTGGACCCACCAGCGGACCTGGTACCACCACCCAATGCATGTGAATTCGCTGTATGTCTGTCTAAACAATTCTCTGTCATCAGATCCACTCTCACAGCCCAGGCATACGACCCAGCACCAGAACCAAACAACCCCATCAGCCCAGGATCCTTTGTGCTCATCCGAGCGTTCGGCCGCACTAAGTGGACTGACCCCCGGTGGAGAGGCCCATACGAGGTCATCCTCGCCACCCCAACAGCCGTCCGAGTGAACGAGAGACCAACCTGGGTACACACAGCACATGTGAAGCGTTGGAGAGGGGAAGACATCCCAGAGGAAACCACCAGAGACTTCCCATCGTGTGAGCCAGAGTCACCCACAAAGGGGGGACCCGACACCCCACAAACTGACATTCCTTCTGTTCCCAGTTTTTCCCCTGTCAAGGAAGAACAACCAGTCCCAGAGCCCGCGGACCCAGAGGTCCCAGAAGAGGAGGAGCCACCACCTAGGAGACCCCAGAGAGAGCGAAAGCCACCCGCTCACTTATCCCAATATGAATGAAAGTAAGCTCATCGTTGCCACCGCCATACTATTTACCGCTCTGTCATTCATCAACACCGGTGCCGAGGCCAGACAAATGTTCCATTGTGAGGAGGGGAGGGAGTGTGAAATTAACATTTGCGGATACTGGTACTCTTACTATGTGAGGGCGTTCCCCGTGTACCTCTGTATAGAACCATGCAGCATTAAGTGTGATGTGTTCCGGTCAACAGGGACGATTGACGGAGTGGGGTCCCGAGAATGTAGCGAATCCTACCGGAGAGGCATGCACTATGCAGATGTTCCGCAGGTAAAATTCCGAGGCGGGTCTACGAGAGGAGAGATCAGCCGGACGGATAATTGCGTTACCTCGACCCTGACCCCAAGACGGGGCGATGGAGGGGACTATCAGGCGGGGGTAGACATATGGGGAGAAGACCCCATGGAGCGATTCCAACTCATAGTAAGACCTCGACCCACCACTGCCATCGAGAAAATCAATCAGGCCGCACAAGCAGGGAAAAACAGCGTAAACATACAGGTGACAAACGGAGAGGAGGAGGCCGAATTTCTCTCCAGTAATAATGATCCCCTAGTAGGTACAGACCACCATGGACCCACCCAGGAGGCCAGGAGCGCCCTTCGCCACTGCGGAGGAAACATGGCCTGCGCCCGAGCTGTCCTCATCAGTCAAGTCCACAACGGACCCTGCTGGGTGTGCCACGAGGAAGTCAGGACGGACTCCTTCGAGGGCATCAGCAGCAAAGATGTGAACTTCAGCAACACTGGTAATTGCACTACACCATTTGACATTCTAAGTTTTCTCTCAATTGACCAAATGATCAGGAACAACGTAACCAGCCCACCTCCAGTAACCTGTCAGCACCAGAACGAGCCAACATCCGACGTCCGGAGACGCCGCCGAGTGACCCGGAAAAACGCACCAGTGTGTCTCTGCCAACACGACCCCAAAGCACCACTGTTGGGATGGTCTCAGTGCGCCACCAATATCCATGTCGACGCCCACAACCCCAACTGCACGGTAACCTATCGGAATGTCACACACAATGTAACCTGTCCTTGGGGACTTATATCCACTCCTAAAAGCATGCTGGCGTATGGGTGGGTTTGTGGAGAAAGACACAGATACACCCTAGGACCAGCAGGAACCTGGAGGGGATGCTGCTACCCAGGACTCCTGAAACCCAAAAGTAACATCCATCCAGCCAATCCAACTGGCCCAGAACTCTCCACCACTGCCGTCGGACACCGAGACAAACGTGAGGTAGGCCCACAATCCCAACACCCCAATCTTAATTTTCGCAATCCCTGGACCTCTCAAGCCGAAGAGGCGGGTCTAGGGGTCGCTGCGTCATTCGGTTTCACTGCATCTATCCCGGCCGTTTGGAGCCTCGAGAAAATCAACCGCCTCGCCTGGGATGACGAATGTCTAGCCAATGCCACCCGAGACATCAATTCGGCCATGTCCCAACTGACAGCCGAAGTATCCGCCATGAGGGAAGCTCTCCTGGAGAACCGTGAAGCCCTCGATCTAATCACCGCCAGGGAAGGTGGAGTATGCAAAATGTTAGGCATAAGTTGTTGCTTCTTTATCCCAGACGCCAAAGACAATGTCACTAACTATCTCAAACATAGCGCCACCATGATTGAACAAGTTTTGAGCCAGGTTGCCCCCACCGGAGGAGATCTGCATTGGCTGACCGAGTTCTTCTCTGGCTAGGCGGGGAAAGCAGTCTACATGATCGTGAGTGTCCTGGTTCTAATTGGAATACAAGTGTTCTGTGGCATCCCTATCTGCAAGTGTTTCATCACCAAAGCAACCAGAGCCACCCTGGGAGGAGACGCCACCGAGATGGTCCTGCTGCAGGATGAAGAAGCCTCCCTGTCCCCAGCCCAGCAGAAGGCTTGGGAACTCCAGAAATATCATGAGGCTAACCCTGGAGCGATTCACCAGTAAACAGGCAAGATCTGAGCACACACACACATTTCCAGACACTGATAACAAACACACCACACACTGGAACCTCCTAACTCGGGTAGACACGAGAGCCGTGGCCCCTGCTAGTCGAGCTACTGAGCACACACACACATTTCCAGACACTGATAACAAACACACCACACACTGGAACCTCCTAACTCGGGTAGACACAAGAGCCGTGGCCCCTGCTAGTCGAGCTACTGAGCACATACACACATTTCCAGACACTGATAACTGACATGCACCCCACACGGGGACCTCCTAACTCGGGTAGACACGAGAGCCGTGGCCCCTGCTAGTCGAGCTACAACCACCTCCTTACAGTGACAGACCAGCTGGCAGTCACCTAAAGGTTGAGCATCGGAGAGGACTCTCTGAGTCCTGAAGACCAAACCACCAAGAAGCTGAGTAACTGACCAATAGGGTCAACCCAAACAGCAATAATACTGTTGTAAATTTCACTATTAAAGGCTCATGCCATTCCTGACATTTTGAACTGTTTTATGATTGTACTAGTTACAGTACAGTAACTATGTTCTATTATGTTTTATACTCTGTTTTAAAGTCACTGGGCTATTTAGATGTGTTTTCAAGTACTCTGTTATTCCCCATTCTGATAGCTTAGCTTAGCATCATTCACCAGTAATGTTAACAGTAGAGTGATCCATATTATGGATCAAAGGGGGGAAATGTGGAAGGTATTTTTTAAAGTGCTATTATAGTTGTTTAAGGGGAGACACGGTAGGTGAAAACATCGTTTTTCAACGCCCTGGTCAAATATGAGATTTTGTGCTAGTTTGCTTCCATAACATGTCTTCTTTCATACTAGTGGAAATAAAACATAAAAAATACGCATTTAGATGTTTATTTTACTTCATTTAGTCTGTTTGCGTCTGTAGATTCTTCCTAAAATCATCAAAAGTTAGCCTTTTTTCGGAACTTCTCGCAGCTTTTCCTTAGTCTGGATCCCGTCATCCGGGGTATCTTTAGAAAGCTCTAGCTCTCTAGCAAACTATTATCGCAACCAAACCTGATAGTTTCATTTGTATTAGCAACCAATCGTGGAAATACAAAGGCGGGTTTGATGCTAACCGTGAAATCTCATTGGCTGTTGTTGATTTCTGAGAACGTGATTGGTTCAGCGCGTCATGTGACACGTTTCCACTTCCTTATATCTAATCCAAACAATGCCGTCTGTAAAGCGTTCTAAACGTAATAAGCAACAATGACAACAGTGTTTGCCCGCAAGGTTGAACAGAAAACAAGAGAAACTAAATGGAAAGGTTTACATTTATGAGATATAAAGTGCCTATTCGCGCAAGTTGTCATTAGCCGGTGCTAGCATGTCCAGTGAGCAGCAGGGAGATGAGGCTAGCGTTAGCATGTCCAGTGAGCAGCAGAGAGATGCGGCGCGTTTGAATGAGCTGATAACTGGGTTGATTTGTCCTAATTGTGCAGGAACTGGTCTTAAAATTAACATAGATCCTCAGAATAGTGGGTTATGTAGTACTTTGCTCTTAGAGTGCTGTCTTTGTGAGAAATGGCTATCTCAAAAGTGTCAACAACTAGGAATGATGTTGCATTTGATGTCAATGTGAGGATGGTCCTCTTAGCGCACGAGTTAGGGTTGGGGTATGCAGCTCTCCAAAAGATTAGTAAAGTGTTGGATCCCAGGGCTTCATCTGAAAACGTATCAGAAACATGACAAGAGGGTGACAGGTAGGCTATTGAAACGTGTTCCCTCTCTCTCTCTCTCTCTCTCTCTCTCTCTCTCTCTCTCTCTCTCTCTAGCCAATATCAGAAGCCTATACATATGCACAGTAGTCTCTCTACCTGTGGCATATCTACATGCATCCATAAACTGACCAAATAAACTGTTTTAATTTCAGTTGCTGAAATAGAGAGAGGTCTGGAGTCCTTTCACAGAAGCAGAGAGCAGATTAGGCAGGCATATGCAGATGTGGACCCAGAGGTAGGTAAGCTGACTGCCAATAAATGCAAAATGTTACAAAATTATTACAGTTATTGAGAATTATTACAATAATTCTCAATAACCAGCGTTCAGTGGACAACATGAAGGCGGCAATATGGGGTAGTCCGCTTCACTGATGACAACCCCATGCGCACCAGGAACATATTGTGGTTTTAGGACAGTTTTGGGGACTGCAGCTGAGTGGGTTCTACAGACCAGCTGCTTAGAACAGTTTTGTGAACTGCAGCTGAGTGGGTTCTACAAACCAGCTGCCTAGAACAGTTTTGTTGATAGCTAGTGTGGTGCCATCTGAGGAGTGACTCTGTAGACCTATGACGGCGTAGCTTGATGTCTCCTATGGTGTTGCTTTTGACGATGGTTATATCACTTGTTTGTTTGGCAATCTATATTTAGCTTCTATTGGTGTTTACCCTGCATTGTTTACCACATCTTGTCCTGTGTATTTATGAATCAGCTTACTCTTCATGTTCATTCATTCATTCATTCATTCATTCATTCATTCATGTTTTCTCCATGTAAAACGCTTAAAAAAACACAAAAAGCTAGATAATCTGTTTTCTCATGCATGTCCTCGTCAAATGTGTCCACAACATGCTGTGTTATTCAGTTTTCAGTTTCTATGTGTTTTCAGATGTTGTGTAATGTTGTTACTAATGATCTGATTGGATATTGTGTTTGTAAATATTGGTTTACAATGCAAATGTATGGTTTTTTACAATACAAATTTTCAAAGCCCGTTTTCTCAAAATGAGTTATTTCTCATCTTAGGGACATCAAAACCACCACTTGAGTAGCACCTACATACACCTAACTTTCCAGTTTTGTTCCAATCCATATTCTGAGAGTTTGTCCAAGGGGGATTTTTTAAATTTCATTCATAGCCTGATTTATATAACAGTTTATCCCTAAAACATGGCGAAAATTGGTCTTTTTATGACTGTTGACAGTATTTTCTGATTTCTGAAGTGAAGAAAAGAGATATCAAAAATCCCCCTTGGACAAAGTTTGAATAGGGATATGTGAACAAAATGAAACAAGAATTTTGAATCTGGCTTGAACCAGTTAAAAAAATTGATTTCCTGAAATTATGCAAATTAGCGCATATTTAGCGCATATAATGCCTAATTTGCATATTCATCCATAAGATTTCAGAAAACTTGTAATACAAAAAAGATGCTCCTTAATGTACCTAACAAACTGGGGGAGTTTGATGGTGATACCTATTAAGGATTTTTTTTTTCCTATTCACCTGGGGTGTCTCCCCTTAAACAAAAGGCCTGCTTTTTTTAGGCCTAGTTAAGCTTCAATACTGCTGTAGACTCTGTAGTTTTCCAGAATACAGTATGCATGAAAAGTTGTTATTATCTATGTTCCAGTAGCAGATAAGTTGACTGCCAAGGACACCTCACAATGAAAAGCCTGTTGAAATTGTAACATAACAGAACACCTTATCCACATCGGCCGAATTGAAGACGACAGTAGTGAGCTCATATGACAAACCATTTAGATAGAAGTTTCAACCAATCAGGTACTCATACATGTAGTCACGCGGTGTGGAATAGCATAGCATCTCATAGTAGCCTAGCCGTAGCCTAGCCTAGCATATATATATGCTGTCCCGACACTTGAGTCGCGGCGCTTGCTCAGACACACCTATGTTTCTGTGTAACCGTCCCTTTTGCTGCAAACTGTAAGGTATTAAAGTAAGTTATTTTATTCTATTCTGTTGTATTTCTCGTCCTCATTTGACAAGGTTGTGTGGTTGTGTTGACTCCTACGAGGGGAACCCTGTGGTACTGGCGATTTCAATCTGGAATGTTATAATAGTCTTTTGTGAGTGTCCAAACGTTATAGGTCAACCGAATCCAGCCACCACAGTATGTAGGAGTTTTTTTATTTTATTTGATTTATTTGACAAAAGCAATTATAATCAGTATATATAAAAACATACAGTATGTCTGCAATGTCAGGGATAAAAATGAAAAGTCCAAGACTTATTTCCATCGCTGTCCCTGATGTACAAGGAGTCTAAGTGGAGACCGGCATCATCTTAAAGTGCTTCGAGCAATTGTAATATAAAAAAAAAACAATAAAATACAATACAAGTGCAAAAATGCAAATAACAAATAGAACATATTGAGTTAGTCATTACCAGAGTAATGTAACATCCACACTCATCGGACACATAGCTTATACAGGAAGGTCGCTAAATAGACGTTTCCTGATCCTTGTTTTAAAAGCTGCAGTACTTTCCACTTCTTTTATGGAGAGAGGTAGTTTGTTCCACTCCACAGCACCAGCATAGATAAAAGATATTCCTCCTGTCTTTGTCTTGTGCTTGTAGAGGGATACATTTCCTCCCCCACTAGCTCTAGTGTTGTGACCATGTGCTATTTTCCTAAAATAGTTGTTAAAATAGTTCGGGGCTCTACTGTTTAGGATCCTGTGGACCATAGTAAGTTGGAGTTGCCTGACTCTACCCTCAACTGGTAACCACTGAGCCTTCCCCACACGGGTTCTGGGGTTGAGACCCAGGACTACTCTGATTAGTTTATTCTGTGGTTAAGACCCAGGACTACTGTGATTAGTTTATTCTGTGGTTCAGACCCAGGACTACTCTGATTAGTTTATTCTGTGGTTCAGACCCAGGACTACTGTGATTAGTTTATTCTGTGGTTCAGACCCAGGACTACTGTGATTAGTTTATTCTGTGGTTATGACCCAGGACTACTGTGATTAGTTTATTCTGTGGTTAAGACCCAGGACTACTGTGATTAGTTTATTCTGTGGTTAAGAGCCAGGACTACTGTGATTAGTTTATTCTGTGGTTATGACCCAGGACTACTGTGATTAGTTTATTCTGTGGTTCAGACCCATGACTACTGTGATTAGTTTATTCTGTGGTTAAGACCCAGGACTACTGTGATTAGTTTATTCTGTGGTTAAGAGCCAGGACTACTCTGATTAGTTTATTCTGTGGTTAAGACCCAGGACTACTGTGATTAGTTTATTCTGTGGTTAAGACCCAGGACTACTCTGATTAGTTTATTCTGTGGTTAAGACCCAGGACTACTGTGATTAGTTTATTCTGTGATACATGCAGTTTCTGTTTCAGGGCTTTGTTGACACTCCAATATCATGAACTGACAGCATAGTCAAAGTGGCACTGAATTAAACATGAGGCTAACATTTTTAGACAATCTTTGTTTAGCAGTGTGGATTTCCTAGCTAAAAACCTAGTTCTGGCATTTATTTTCCCCAGAACATTTAGTGCCATGGAGGCGCCTCCTAAAGTCCCATCTACGATACAGCCTAGATACTTGACCGAGGGTTCGGATGCAATTTCTACCCCTCCAGTAGTTATGACAAGATTGTCCTCTTTGCTCAACATAATTTTAGAACCCAGTAATATAGCTTCGGTCTTGCCTAGGTGCAGTAACAGCCTATTTTCAGATAGCCAGGTCTTGACCCTATCCCTAACCCTAAGTTCTCTGCTAAAATGTCCTGTTCCTGCTAAGATTTTTGTCTTTGTGTGATACAAGAATGGCTGAATCGTCTGCATATAAAAACAAGGGGCTAGAGCAGGCAGCTTTCATGTCGTAGGAGTTATGAGGACTTCCTGTTTCACCAGTAGGTGGCGCTGTAGGTATGTCGCAATACTGACTTACAGATGTGTTCAAGATGCGACCTTCATCAAGCATGAGCAATTTGGAGTAAATCGGATAACGTATGTAGGAGTTATGAGAACTTCCTGTTTCACCAGTAGGTGGCGCTTTAAGTATGACTCAATGCCGACGCATAGATGTGTTCAGAATGCGACCTTCATGAAGTGTGAGAAATATCGGACAAATCGGATAATGTATGTAGGAGTTATGAGGACTTTGTGTTTTATGGCGAAATGTCAAAATGTGGCAGGGTGCCACGGCAAGGGTGTTTGGTGAAAAAAAGTTATATAAGAATTTGAGTTATCACAAAGGTCTTAAGATGAAGCTGACCGAATGCTCCAAGAGACATTTTAGTGTGTATCAATGAACTACATATGGCCACCGAATTTCGTTCGCCTACATCAAACTGAAAGGTGGGGCTCGCCATTTTAAATTTTCCAGGGGGGCGCTCTTGAGCCGTTTTGCCACGCCCATTTCCGTCACCCATGAAATATCAAATTTTTCACTGGGACTGACGTATCTGCAAAGTTTCATCCGTTTTCATCGATGTTTAGGCCGCCAAAAAGGCATTTGTTTGGGGAGAAGGTAGAATAATAATCCTTACAATTTCAATAGGGCCTCGCACCGCCAGTGCCCTAATTATGAAAATATTTTTCTTAAATTCCATTGACTTTGACTGGAGGAATGGAGCAATTTCGAAAATTTGAAAGAAGGCAAAATACTGTTTGAAATTCTCACGGTTAGTAGGTTATTACTGTAAACACACTCACAAGTTTTTGTTTTGATAACTTCACCGAAATGGCTTCATAGTAATTATTAGAAAATCCGGTCTATGGGAGTTTACATTGAAACTCCTCTCCGATAGGAACAAATCAGCTAGGGGCGCATGTTTTCACTTTCCCTCCCTATACGTCAAACTACGTAAGTTAGAGGATCTCAAACGTCCGTTTCTGTGCGACTTTAAGGTTGGGTGGTGCAGGTTAGATGGACCCAAAATGCAAACGGCAGGCAGCGCTGGTTCAAAATGAGGTTTTATTCTCCAAAAAAAAGGGGCAAAAGTATAAACAGAGGAACAACGTGGAGCAACACACTAACAAAGACTATGAACCGACAAAGGAACCAGGGGTCCGGGGCAGGGGCGAGGTTCTGGACCGGGAGCAGGGGGCGAACCAAAGGAACCAGGGGTCCGGGGCAGGGGCGAGGTTCTGGATCGGGAGCAGGGGGCGAACCAAAGGAACCAGGGGTCCGGGGCAGGGGCGAGGTTCTGGATCGGGAGCAGGGGGCGAACCAAAGGAACCAGGGGTCCGGGGCAGGGGCGAGGATCTGGACCGGGAGCAGGGGGTGAGCAGAACAAACCAGGGGTCTGGGGCAGGGGCGAGGGTCTGGACCGGGAGCAGGGGGAGAACCAAAGGAACCAGGGGTCCGGGGCAGGGGCGAGGGTCTGGACCGGGAGCAGGGGGCGAACCAAAGGAACCAGGGGTCCGGGGCAGGGGCGAGGGTCTGGACCGGGAGCAGGGGGCGAACCAAAGGAACCAGGGGTCCGGGGCAGGGGCGAGGTTCTGGATCGGGAGCAGGGGGCGAACCAAAGGAACCAGGGGTCCGGGGCAGGGGCGAGGGTCTGGATCGGGAGCAGGGGGCGAACCAAAGGAACCAGGGGTCCGGGGCAGGGGCGAGGGTCTGGACCGGGAGCAGGGGGCGAACCAAAGGAACCAGGGGTCCGGGGCAGGGGCGAGGTTCTGGATCGGGAGCAGGGGGCGAACCAAAGGAACCAGGGGTCCGGGGCAGGGGCGAGGTTCTGGATCGGGAGCAGGGGGCGAACCAAAGGAACCAGGGGTCCGGGGCAGGGGCGAGGATCTGGACCGGGAGCAGGGGGTGAGCAGAACAAACCAGGGGTCTGGGGCAGGGGCGAGGGTCTGGACCGGGAGCAGGGGGCGAACCAAAGGAACCAGGGGTCCGGGGCAGGGGCGAGGGTCTGGACCGGGAGCAGGGGGCGAACCAAAGGAACCAGGGGTCCGGGGCAGGGGCGAGGGTCTGGACCGGGAGCAGGGGGCGAACCAAAGGAACCAGGGGTCCGGGGCAGGGGCGAGGGTCTGGACCGGGAGCAGGGGGCGAACCAAAGGAACCAGGGGTCCGGGGCAGGGGCGAGGGTCTGGACCGAGAGCATGCAGAGTGGACAAGGGGTCAGGGACAGGGACGAGCAGAGTGAACCAGGGGTCAGGGACAGGGACGAGCAGAGTGAACCAGGGGTCTGGGGCAGGGGCACGGGTCTGGACCGAGAGCAAGCAGAGTGGACAAGGGGACAGGGACAGGGACGAGCAGAGAGAACCAGGGGTCTGGGGCAGGGGCGAGGGTCCAGACTGGGAGCAGGGGGCGAGCCGGGGCGGACCCGGCCCAAACCATAACAAAAGGTCTATTATGCCAGATTCCAAAATTCCAAACTCAACAGTGCGTGTAGCATTCCAAGTTACAAAATGTATCAAAGATGAAAGATTTCCCTGCTCTTGTGGAAATTACAAAACATTTTTTAAAGTTGCTCATAAGGTTTAATAAAGTAGTGCAGATACTGTACTTCCCTTTTGTGTTTCTATATATAAAGGGTTAAAAACAAATGTCAAAAGTTTAACATCCAAACCCAACACACCCACTACTTCCATGACAGGATGATGAACATACTGTATTACATACTCATTTTGATTGACTCGTTTACGAAATTATGATATTCCAGTAGGATTACTATTCAAATTTAACAGTGACATTTCAAAGTGCTAATCATAGAATCACGTTATATGCATACTGAGTGTTAAAATCACCCAGAAAGATACGGCAGTACACACATACTGTATCCGGTAGCTAAGCTAAAAGCAAAAAGCCAAAAGCAGTTCAACCAAACATTAAATCCACACTTATCAGCAAAAGCATGTTTTACTTTCTCTGATTTGATATCTAGTTGGTATTTGTTGAATATTTCATAATGCACTTCATGGTCAACTTCAGCAAATGGCACAGCTGTCATTTTTCTTGGCAGGAGATGTTCTTGCCGGGGCTGGTGTACGATCGTACTGCTGGTAGAGCACTCTAGCCATGTGGGCATCTGGATGCTGGCTGAACATCAGATGGTTTACTGGTGTTGGGGTGGGTCTCGGGGTTGGTGTTGGGGTGGGTCTCAGGGTTGGTGTTGGGGTGGGTCTCAGGGTTGGTGTTGGGGTGGGTCTCAGGGTTGGTCTCAGGGCTGGTGCTGGTGCTCGGACTGGGGCTGGCGCCGGAAGCGTGTAGGTCCAGCTCTGGATATCAGGCTGGTCAGAGTATGTGACCAGGTACTCTGGGTAGACCTGGGGCTTCTCAAACACCACGAAGATGGAAGGGTTGCTCTCGTTGTCCACACAGCTGTCGTAGAAGACGGTGTCTCCGCCGTCTTTGGACGGAGGGCGGAGGTAGCCGGGGTCGCCTCGGGTGTAGTCCCCCACCAACACACAGCACACGAACATGGACTTGACATGGGCCTGGCCCGTGTAGCTGTGGGAGTACTTGGCATCCCGGGCAAAGTAGCTCCCTGGTGTTGGATAAAGAGACAGAGGGAAAAAAAACAGGTTTGCACTGTGAGCTCACCACCGTATTCAGTCACCGGGCAGATTAAACAACAGTTTACTATGTGAAGTCATCTGAAACGCTTTGTTTGACAGGTTTATTCTACACCTGTCCATTGAAAACCTCAGGAAGTAGCTATGTTGTTTTTACAAACCTGTTCTTAACGCTACAGTATCATAGCCTTGTAAAACCATCCTGATCTCGCGAGCCCATATTCTGTTTCACACAGATCATTCTGGCCAGTACTGGTGGTTCTGGGGGTCGGGGGGCAGCTGCCACCCCTGAAAAAGCCTTGCCACCCAGTTGCCATCTCTGAGGTTCAGATGTGTACCCAGCAGGTAAATCTGTCTGGAGCCTCCACTGCTGGCCAGGCTCAACATAGATCTGTGTGTATACTCGGGCCTAGTCTGACTCAACGGATGTAGGTTCTGGGGATAAGCCTTGTGTTACAGTACAGAGACATCTGCCCTCCTATGTTACCCTGCCCTCTAGTGGAGAGGGATGCTATGGCAGGGGCAGGGTAGTAAGGAAAGCCTCAGTTTAATGTACTTTGAGTTTGATAATGTAAATCTAAATATGATCATCAGTAGAGCCAGGACAATCCATGGGCTGTGCTGCTCTATACAGGAATATGGATAACGGACTTTGGTGCATGAGGGTCATGTCGGGGGCGGGGTCTGCCATGTTTGTGTGAAAGCAAATGCAGAGGTTTGTCTGGAGAAGAACTCAGCTCCTCAGCTCCGCTTGTTCAGTTTGGTCGGTTCTCTGTCAAAGGATCAGGAGTCACCGGCTAAGTGTGTGTGTTAGCTGTCTGATGGTCAATAGTGCACATGTCCTCAGCTTCTTCTCTGGAGCAACGATTGCGCGCTGTGCGTATTAGTGCTGGAGCAAGTGAGGAAGCTATTTCGTTTCGAAAGACGTTTCTAAAGATCATGGCATGTGAAAACTACAACAGTTATGCTCTATGTAAGCACAACTAGCGATTCATCAAGACAGATTGACGAAAATAGATTTTAAGAAACTGCTTTCTCAGTGCCTCCACCACCGCCATTACATGGATATACTGGCTCGCGCTGGATTTTACATTTCTTCTACCGGCCTCCGAACTACACCAAAGTGGTCTCGGTGAGTCAAACGTCTTATAATATGTCGTAAATAAGGTCCAGGTTGTCAAAAACGAGCATTATCCTTTAATCCTCATGGGGAGTTGGTGAATCTTCCTGGATCTTTGCAGCCCTAGTGGAGAGCACCTTGGGTTCAGCCCCACCTTTTCCGTACAAGGTTCCGTGTGTTCCACAGATCCTCCAGTCGAAGTTGTGAAGGCAGATGGCGTCGATGTGTTTGGAGTCTGTGCCGTGGAAAAGCTTTTTCTCTGTCACGTTCCGACCTCCGTTGTTCTTTTTCATCACATCCCTCTTCCTGTCAACCAGACAGATGAGATGAATGAATGAGATATAACGTAACATCAACAACTTCAGAGACAAGGCAATGTTTCTGAATGTGTAAAGCCAGGTTTAGACGCAACAGCAGAGACAGTTTGACACAGTTTTAGAGTAGACTCTCATTGTTTTGTAACTGCCTACCATCAAAAACTAACTGCCTACCATCAAAAACTAACTGCCTACCATCAAAAACCGACATTTTTAAGATTCACCAAGTCACAGCTGTTGTACCTAAACCCTGCTTAAGAGGAACATACATCTGAAAGAACCCCCAGAGTTCTTGGTTCTGAATCCTCTCGATCTGGTGAATGTTCAGGCCTGTAACAGTGCTGCAGAAGAGCTTCTGGATGTCCTGGTACTCCCTGCTGGACGCTTGGAGCAGCAGTCTCTGAGGGTTTGTATGGGAGAGGCCAACAGAATTTAAGGAAGAGTTTCTCAACAACTTTAGTGCCAATACCAGCACCATGTTCATGAACTACCAATGATATAGTATGTGTTATGTGAAACTCCTTCCAGGTAAATACAGGAAGTCAGGATGAGGTTTGAGGATACAAAGTGATTCAATACCTTGAATCCTGTCTCAGGCGTCTGGGCCTTATCCCAGTGTCCTGGTAAAGCTTTGACGTTGGATTGAACACTGTTGGGAATCCTTTTGCTGAAATAAATAAAAATATATATATTTTTGGGTGAACTATGCACACATTGACCTTTTGGTCTGACAAGGCAAATACTTATATTTACTTGTTTACAACCTGGTAATGTGCACACAAACCAGGAAGTACAATACATCCACAAGTTCACTTCCAACAGCACACCTTGTTTTGACTGATGGAACATCACAGTAACCTTACCTTGTTCTGACTGATTGAACATCACAGTAACCTTACCTTGTTCTGACTAATAACACCACAGTAACCTTACCTTGTTCTGACTGATAACATCACAGTAACCTTACCTTGTTCTGACTAATAACACCACAGTAACCTTACCTTGTTCTGACTAATAACACCACAGTAACCTTACCTTGTTCTGACTAATAACACCACAGTAACCTTACCTTGTTCTGACTGATAACACCACAGTAACCTTACCTTGTTCTGACTGATAACACCACAGTAACCTTACCTTGTTCTGACTGATAACATCACAGTAACCTTACCTTGTTCTGATTGATAGCATCACAGTAACCTTACCTTGTTCTGACTAATAACACCACAGTAACCTTACCTTGTTCTGACTGATAGCATCACAGTAACCTTACCTTGTTCTGACTAATAACACCACAGTAACCTTACCTTGTTCTGACTGATAACATCACAGTAACCTTACCTTGTTCTGACTGATAGCATCACAGTAACCTTACCTTGTTCTGACTAATAACACCACAGTAACCTTACCTTGTTCTGACTGATAGCATCACAGTAACCTTACCTTGTTCTGACTAATAACACCACAGTAACCTTACCTTGTTCTGACTGATAACATCACAGTAACCTTACCTTGTTCTGATTGATAACATCACAGTAACCTTACCTTGTTCTGACTAATAACACCACAGTAACCTTACCTTGTTCTGACTGATAACATCACAGTAACCTTACCTTGTTCTGATTGATAACATCACAGTAACCTTACCTTGTTCTGACTAATAACACCACAGTAACCTTACCTTGTTCTGACTAATAACATCACAGTAACCTTACCTTGTTCTGATTGATAACATCACAGTAACCTTACCTTGTTCTGACTAACACCACAGTAACCTTACCTTGTTCTGACTGATAACATCACAGTAACCTTACCTTGTTCTGACTAATAACACCACAGTAACCTTACCTTGTTCTGACTGATAACATCACAGTAACCTTATCTTGTTCTGACTGATAACATCACAGTAACCTTACCTTGTTCTGAGTGTTTGCACTTCAGCTGAAGAGACATATTGAGGGCGTCTTCTCACCAGCTTCTTGGTGCCGTATCTCTTGTTTGTTTGCATCATATCTGAAAAGGAAACCATCCTGTTTCATTAGAAGCTGCAGGAGGTATCACTCTAGGAGACCATCCTGTTTCATTAGAAGCTACAGGAGGTATTACTCTAGGAGACCATCCTGTTTCATTAGAAGCTACAGGAGGTATTACTCTAGGAGACCATCCTGTTTCATTAGAAGCTACAGGAGGTATTACTCTAGGAGACCATCCTGTTGCATTAGAAGCTACAGGAGGTATTACTCTAGGAGACCATCCTGTTTCATTAGAAGCTACAGGAGGTATTACTCTAGGAGACCATCCTGTTTCATTAGAAGCTACAGGAGGTATTACTCTAGGAGACCATCCTGTTTCATTAGAAGCTACAGGAGGTATTACTCTAGGAGACCATCCTGTTTCATTAGAGGCTACAGGAGGTATTACTCTAGGAGACCATCCTGTTTCATTAGAAGCTACAGGAGGTATTACTTTAGGAGACTATCCTGTTTCATTAGAAGCTACAGGAGGTATTACTCTAGGAGACCATCCTGTTTCATTAGAAGCTACAGGAGGTATTACTCTAGGAGACTATCTTGTTTCATTAGAAGCTACAGGAGGTATTACTCTAGGAGACCATCCTGTTTCATTAGAAGCTACAGGAGGTATTACTCTAGGAGACCATCCTGTTGCATTAGAAGCTACAGGAGGTATTACTCTAGGAGACCATCCTGTTTCATTAGAAGCTACAGGAGGTATTACTCTAGGAGACCATCCTGTTTCATTAGAAGCTACAGGAGGTATTACTCTAGGAGACCATCCTGTTTCATTAGAAGCTACAGGAGGTATTACTCTAGGAGACCATCCTGTTTCATTAGAAGCTACAGGAGGTATTACTCTAGGAGACCATCCTGTTTCATTAGAAGCTACAGGAGGTATCACTCTAGGAGACCATCCTGTTTCATTAGAAGCTACAGGAGGTATTACTCTAGGAGACTATCCTGTTTCATTAGAAGCTACAGGAGGTATTACTCTAGGAGACCATCCTGTTTCATTAGAAGCTACAGGAGGTATTACTCTGTTGTCAGGGCAGGTGATGGTTCTGCTGTGGCGTTCCTGGTTTGAGTGCTGCGCTCTGTGTTCAGGTGGAGCTCACTGACCCTGGAAGCTGAGGACGTAGGTCTGCGACCCCGCGGTGAACTCCATGTCTTCCTTGCCGTCGCTCTGGAATCTCAGCTCCAGCTGCTCACTGGTGGTTGTGGCGGCACTGTGGACTCCAGCCTGGCAGGAAATGACACGTTTAGAGACATCGTCGTGTTCTCATTCTACACTAGGAGCCAGAATACAGTACACTTGTACATATACATGGTCAATAAAACAGATCTTGAATCTTGAAAAACAGTCCTCAACAACACACACAAATAATAATAATAATGTATTTAGTTATATAGCTCTTTTCACAAAATTAAAAATATACATAGCTGAGAATATTTAGACAGAGCACACATAGAACAGTGCAAAGGGATAAAGGATTTACATGACATATTACAATAAATGAAACTTCAGGCCAGTTTTGAAACCTTCAACTTTATCAGCCTATCTGACGCTGGGGGGTGAAGCTGAGGCTGCTGGAACATCTCTGACCCGTCTAGCGGTCGGTGTTCAGGTCTGACTCGTCTAGCGGTCGGTGTTCCGACCAGTCTAGTGGTCGGTGTTCAGGTCTGACCAGTCTAGCGGTGTTCAGGTCTGACCAGTCTAGCGGTGTTCAGCTCTGACCAGTCTAGCGGTGTTCAGCTCTGACCAGTCTAGCGGTGTTCAGCTCTGACCAGTCTAGCGGTGTTCAGGTCTGACCCGTCTAGCAGTGTTCAGCTCTGACCCGTCTAGCGGTCGGTGTTAAGGTCTGACCAGTCTAGCGGTGTTCAGGTCTGACCAGTCTAGCGGTGTTCAGCTCTGACCAGTCTAGCGGTGTTCAGCTCTGACCAGTCTAGCGGTGTTCAGGTCTGACCAGTCTAGCGGTGTTCAGCTCTGACCAGTCTGGAGGTGTTCAGGTCTGAAAAGTCTAGCGGTGTTCAGCTCTGACCAGTCTAGCGGTGTTCAGGTCTGACCAGTCTAGCGGTGTTCAGGTCTGACCAGTCTAGCGGTGTTCAGCTCTGACCAGTCTAGCGGTGTTCAGGTCTGACCAGTCTAGCGGTGTTCAGCTCTGACCAGTCTGGAGGTGTTCAGGTCTGAAAAGTCTGGCGGTGTTCAGCTCTGACCAGTCTAGCGGTATTCAGGTCTGACCAGTCTAGCGGTGTTCAGGTCTGACCAGTCTAGCGGTGTTCAGGTCTGACCAGTCTAGCGGTGTTCAGGTCTGACCAGTCTGGCGGTGTTCAGGTCTGAAAAGTTAAGCGGTGTTCAGCTGACCAGTCTAGCGGTGGATGTTAAGCTCTGACCAGTCTAGCGGTGTTCAGGTCTGACCAGTCTAGCGGTGTTCAGCTCTGACCAGTCTGGCGGTGTTCAGCTCTGACCAGTCTAGCGGTGGATGTTCAGGTTCCCACATGCAGAGGTCGGCAGTTTGCTCCCAACTTCCGCCTACCGGGAACACACATATCATTCACAGTACTGTGGTTCACCACTCACTGAAGCATACTGGCTCCAGGTCCCGCGCTCGTCCTCCCAGTACCAGAGCCACTGTGTGGTCAGGATGAAGCTGGGGTGCAGGACAGAGGAGGCCGTTGACAGACGCCGGACCTTCCTCAGTCCACAGGTCATTGTATCGAAGCATACAGGCTCCAAGCACTGGCTAGAAAGAGAGAGAAAAATAAGATTTATTTTAAGTGGTAATCTCAGTTTCAGTTTCATTGTCTTTGGCGCCACCTTTGGCGATAAGCGATAATTGCGGGTGAGTTTAAATATTTTGTGCGTGCATGGGTGTGTGTATGAGAAAGTAATATTGCGTGTGTGTATGAGAAAGTAATATTGCACGGGAACGTCGCCACAGACACGCAATTCACAACACCTGGCAAAGCTGCACATGGAAAGGCTTTCATGAGTGGGGAATAGGCGGAATCATAACTGTGCTTTTACCTCAATCAGCAATAGATAGCAACGAAACAGACATTTATGTATATGAATACGTTTGAAACACTTTAATATCTCCCAAAAATGAGAAGTATTGGCTTGGCTAGTATTGGCTTGTATATCATGACTTCAGGCAGTCTCACACCTACATGTGGTGCATTAATTTCAGATAACAACACACACTGGTGATCATCCCTTACCTACCCATCTATCAGTCAGGAGGCCAAATGTATGTACTGTACTTTACAAAATAACACTGAGTATAGAACACACTAGCATGTGAAATACAGGTCTCTATACCCGTATACCTGGATCTATAACATACGGGCCTATATACCTGTACCTATAACATACATGTCTATATACCTGTATACCTGTACCTATAACATACATGTCTATATACCTGTACCTATAACATACATGTCTATATACCTGTACCTATAACATACTGGTCTATATACCTGTACCTATAACATACATGTCTATATACCTGTACCTATAACATACTGGTCTATATACCTGTACCTATAACATACATGTCTATATACCTGTACCTATAACATACATGTCTATATACCTGTACCTATAACATACATGTCTATATACCTGTATACCTATAACATACATGTCTATATACCTGTACCTATAACATACATGTCTATATACCTGTACCTATAACATACATGTCTATATACCTGTACCTATAACATACGGGCCTATACCTATATACCTGTACCTATAACATACATGTCTATATACCTGTACCTATAACATACATGCCTATATACCTGTACCTATAACATACATGTCTATATACCTGTATACCTGTACCTATAACATACGGGCCTATATACCTGTACCTATAACATACGGGCCTATATACCTGTACCTATAACATACATGTCTATATACCTGTACCTATAACATACTGGTCTATATACCTGTACCTATAACATACATGCCTATATACCTGTACCTATAACATACATGTCTATATACCTGTACCTATAACATACATGTCTATATACCTGTACCTATAACATACATGTCTATATGCCTGTACCTATAACATACATGTCTATATACCTGTACCTATAACATACATGTCTATATACCTGTACCTATAACATACTGGTCTATATACCTGTACCTATAACATACATGTCTATATACCTGTACCTATAACATACATGTCTATATACCTGTACCTATAACATACATGTCTATATACCTGTACCTATAACATACATGTCTATATACCTGTACCTTTAACATACTGGTCTATATACCTGTACCTATAACATACATGTCTATATACCTGTACCTATAACATACATGTCTATATACCTGTACCTATAACATACATGTCTATTTACATGCACCTATAACATACATGTCTATATACCTGTACCTATAACATACATGTCTATATACCTGTACCTATAACATACATGTCTATATACCTGTACCTATAACATACATGTCTATATACCTGTACCTATAACATACATGTCTATATACCTGTACCTATAACATACTGGTCTATATACCTGTACCTATAACATACATGTCTATATACATGTACCTATAACATACATGTCTATATACCTGTATACCTGTACCTATAACATACATGTCTATATACCTGTACCTATAACATACATGTCTATATACCTGTACCTATAACATACATGTCTATATACCTGTACCTATAACATACATGTCTATATACCTGTATACCTGTACCTATAACATACATGTCTATATACCTGTACCTATAACATACATGTCTATATACCTGTACCTATAACATACATGTCTATATACCTGTACCTATAACATACTGGTCTATATACCTGTACCTATAACATACATGTCTATATACATGTACCTATAACATACATGGATATATACCTGTACCTATAACATACATGTCTATATACATGTACCTATAACATACTGGTCTATATACCTGTACCTATAACATACATGTCTATATACCTGTACCTATAACATACATGTCTATATACCTGTACCTATAACATACATGTCTATATACATGTACCTATAACATACATGTCTATATACCTGTACCTATAACATACATGTCTATATACCTGTACCTATAACATACTGGCCTATATACCTGTACCTATAACATACATGTCTATATACCTGTACCTATAACATACATGTCTATATACCTGTACCTATAACATACATGTCTATATACCTGTACCTATAACATACATGTCTATATACCTGTACCTATAACATACATGTCTATATACCTGTACCTATAACATACATGTCTATATACCTGTATACCTGTACCTATAACATACATGTCTATATACCTGTATACCTGTACCTATAACATACATGTCTATATACCTGTACCTATAACATACATGTCTATATACCTGTACCTATAACATACATGTCTATATACCTGTACCTATAACATACATGTCTATATACCTGTACCTATAACATACATGTCTATATACCTGTACCTATAACATACATGTCTATATACATGTACCTATAACATACATGTCTATATACATGTACCTATAACATACTGGTCTATATACCTGTACCTATAACATACATGTCTATATACCTGTACCTATAACATACATGTCTATATACATGTACCTATAACATACATGTCTATATACATGTACCTATAACATACATGGCTATATACCTGTACCTATAACATACATGTCTATATACCTGTACCTATAACATACATGTCTATATACCTGTACCTATAACATACTGGTCTATATACCTGTACCTATAACATACATGTCTATATACCTGTACCTATAACATACATGTCTATATACATGTACCTATAACATACATGGCTATATACCTGTACCTATAACATACATGTCTATATACCTGTACCTATAACATACTGGTCTATATACCTGTACCTATAACATACATGTCTATATACCTGTACCTATAACATACATGTCTATATACCTGTACCTATAACATACATGTCTATATACATGTACCTATAACATACATGTCTATATACCTGTACCTATAACATACATGTCTATATACATGTACCTATAACATACATGTCTATATACCTGTACCTATAACATACATGTCTATATACCTGTACCTATAACATACATGTCTATATACCTGTATACCTGTACCTATAACATACATGTCTATATACCTGTATACCTGTACCTATAACATACATGTCTATATACATGTACCTATAACATACATGTCTATATACCTGAACCTATAACATACATGTCTATATACCTGTATACCTGTACCTATAACATACATGTCTATATACCTGTACCTATAACATACATGTCTATATACCTGTACCTATAACATACATGTCTATATACCTGTATACCTGTACCTATAACATACATGTCTATATACCTGTACCTATAACATACATGTCTATATACCTGTACCTATAACATACATTTCTATATACCTGTACCTATAACATACATGTCTATATACCTGTACCTATAACATACATGTCTATATACCTGTATACCTGTACCTATAACATACATGTCTATATACATGTACCTATAACATACATGTCTATATACCTGTACCTATAACATACATGTCTATATACCTGTACCTATAACATACATGTCTATGTACCTATAACATACATGTCTATATACCTGTATACCTGTACCTATAACATACATGTATACCTGTACCTATAACATACATGTCTATATACCTGTACCTATAACATACATGTCTATATACCTGTACCTATAACATACATGTCTATATACCTGTACCTATAACATACATGTCTATATACCTGTACCTATAACATACATGTCTATATACCTGTACCTATAACATACATGTCTATATACCTGTACCTATAACATACATGTCTATGTACCTATAACATACATGTCTATATACCTGTATACCTGTACCTATAACATACATGTCTATATACCTGTACCTATAACATACATGTCTATATACCTGTACCTATAACATACATGTCTATATACCTGTACCTATAACATACATGTCTATATACCTGTACCTATAACATACATGTCTATATACCTGTACCTATAACATACATGTCTATATACCTGTACCTATAACATACATGTCTATATACCTCTACCTATAACATACATGTCTATATACCTGTACCTATAACATACATGTCTATATACCTGTATACCTGTACCTATAACATACATGTCTATATACCTGTACCTATAACATACATGGCTATATACCTGTACCTATAACATACATGTCTATATACCTGTACCTATAACATACATGCCTATATACCTGTACCTATAACATACATGTCTATATACCTGTACCTATAACATACATGTCTATATACCTGTACCTATAACATACATGTCTATATACCTGTACCTATAACATACATGTCTATATACCTGTACCTATAACATACATGTCTATATACCTGTACCTATAACATACATGTCTATATACCTGTACCTATAACATACTGGTCTATATACCTGTACCTATAACATACATGTCTATATACCTGTACCTATAACATACATGTCTATATACATGTACCTATAACATACATGGCTATATACCTGTACCTATAACATACATGTCTATATACCTGTACCTATAACATACTGGTCTATATACCTGTACCTATAACATACATGTCTATATACCTGTACCTATAACATACATGTCTATATACCTGTACCTATAACATACATGTCTATATACCTGTACCTATAACATACATGTCTATATACCTGTACCTATAACATACTGGCCTATATACCTGTACCTATAACATACATGTCTATATACCTGTACCTATAACATACATGTCTATATACCTGTACCTATAACATACATGTCTATATACCTGTACCTATAACATACATGTCTATATACATGTACCTATAACATACATGTCTATATACCTGTACCTATAACATACATGTCTATATACCTGTATACCTGTACCTATAACATACATGTCTATATACCTGTATACCTGTACCTATAACATACATGTCTATATACCTGTACCTATAACATACATGTCTATATACCTGTACCTATAACATACATGTCTATATACCTGTATACCTGTACCTATAACATACATGTCTATATACCTGTACCTATAACATACATGTCTATATACCTGTACCTATAACATACTGGTCTATATACCTGTACCTATAACATACATGTCTATATACCTGTACCTATAACATACATGTCTATATACATGTACCTATAACATACATGGCTATATACCTGTACCTATAACATACATGTCTATATACCTGTACCTATAACATACTGGTCTATATACCTGTACCTATAACATACATGTCTATATACCTGTACCTATAACATACATGTCTATATACCTGTACCTATAACATACATGTCTATATACCTGTACCTATAACATACATGTCTATATACCTGTACCTATAACATACATGTCTATATACCTGTACCTATAACATACATGTCTATATACCTGTACCTATAACATACATGTCTATATACATGTACCTATAACATACATGTCTATATACCTGTACCTATAACATACATGTCTATATACCTGTATACCTGTACCTATAACATACATGTCTATATACCTGTATACCTGTACCTATAACATACATGTCTATATACATGTACCTATAACATACATGTCTATATACCTGAACCTATAACATACATGTCTATATACCTGTACCTATAACATACATGTCTATATACCTGTACCTATAACATACATGTCTATATACCTGTACCTATAACATACATTTCTATATACCTGTACCTATAACATACATGTCTATATACCTGTACCTATAACATACATGTCTATATACCTGTACCTATAACATACATGTCTATATACATGTACCTATAACATACATGTCTATATACCTGTACCTATAACATACATGTCTATATACCTGTATACCTGTACCTATAACATACATGTCTATATACCTGTACCTATAACATACATGTCTATATACCTGTATACCTGTACCTATAACATACATGTCTATATACCTGTATACCTGTACCTATAACATACATGTCTATATACCTGTACCTATAACATACATGCCTATATACCTGTACCTATAACATACATGTCTATATACCTGTACCTATAACATACATGTCTATATACCTGTACCTATAACATACATGTCTATATACCTGTACCTATAACATACATGTCTATATACCTGTACCTATAACATACATGTCTATATACCTGTACCTATAACATACATGTCTATATACCTGTACCTATAACATACATGTCTATATACCTGTACCTATAACATACATGTCTATATACCTGTACCTATAACATACTGGTCTATATACCTGTACCTATAACATACATGTCTATATACCTGTACCTATAACATACATGTCTATATACCTGTACCTATAACATACATGTCTATATACCTGTACCTATAACATACTGGTCTATATACCTGTACCTATAACATACATGTCTATATACCTGTATACCTGTACCTATAACATACATGTCTATATACCTGTACCTATAACATACATGTCTATATACCTGTACCTATAACATACTGGTCTATATACCTGTATACCTGTACCTATAACATACATGTCTATATACCTGTACCTATAACATACATGTCTATATACCTGTATGGTGATCTCCAGTTTTTAACTGGAGATCACTTGGTGTACAACACATCCATTGTTTTTAACAACGTACATGTCTGATGTTTTTGGTCTGTCCTTATCTTGTATGTTTCTATATGTGTATTGTTGTCTTGTGTTGTTTTTATGGCTTTATGAGCTACGTGGCATTTTAATTTCCTTCGGGATAAATAAAGTGAATCAAATCAAATCAAAAATCAAATATACCTGTACCTATAACATACATGTCTATATACCTGTACCTATAACATACTGGCCTATATACCTGTATACCTGTACCTATAACATACTGGCCTATATACCTGTACACATAACATACAGGCCTATATACCTGTATACTAGCCAATTTTCTGCCGCAGTTTAGAGGCTAGACTGTCTACATGAAACTTGAAAGAGAGTTTATCATCCAGCCACAAACCAAGATATTTGTACTCAGTGACTCTCTCAATACGTGAGCCATTAGCCGCTAATAAATGGAGCCTGTCATAATCAGTAATCCTGGCTCTATAACACAACATAAACTGAGATTTGCTAGGATTAAAGGGGAACGCCACTGTCATAGCAAGTTTAGCTCAAATGTTGCTTTGTCCTCAATGAAACCGATCCGTACACACCAACATTTAACCGATCCGTACACACCAACATTTAACTGATCCGTACACACCAACATTTAACCCATCCATACACACCAACATTTAACCGATCCGTACACACCAACATTTAACTGATCCGTACACACCAACATTTAACCCATCCATACACACCAACATTTAACCGATCCATACACACCAACATTTAACTGATCCGTACACACCAACATTTAACCCATCCATACACACCAACATTTAACTGATCCATACACACCAACATTTAACTGATCCATACACACCAACATTTAACCGATCCATAAACACCAACATTTAACCGATCCGTGCAGTAGTAAGCTAGCTCCTTTTTCCTCTGTGCGCACACCCCCTTTATAATGGAGGTCTATGGGCCTCTGCTAAAAACTATGATAAACATGCATTTTCAAGGCAGGAAGCGCCAGGAAGCGCCTTACCGGTCTCAGTAGAATGTTGTCTTGTGAAATGAATCGCCATCCCCATGTGTTGATGTGTTAGGCATGGCTAGGACGATGTAAACGATCGTCTAGCTTTACCGCGCATGCACGCGCTCTCTACAACGTGCGGCGGAGGTTTACAGTGTGAAAGGTATGGTGTAGTGCGTTTGGCGAAATAGTTCTGGCTCAAATGGAGCTTTTGTTTCAATATTCGGTTTGAGAATGCGATATATTTCACATGACAGCATGACACCGGTAAGATCACACCCTGCACTTGAAAATGCATGATTAGGTCATGTAGGTCTGTAGAGCCCCCCTGTAGGTCTGTAGAACGCACCTGTAGGTCTGTAGAACCCAGCTGTAGGTCTGTAGAACCCACCTGTAGGTCTGTAGAACCCACCTGTAGGTCTGTAGAACCCACCTGTAGGTCTGTAGAACCCACCTGTAGGTCTGTAGAGCCCCCCTGTAGGTCTGTAGAACCCAGCTGTAGGTCTGTAGAACCCACCTGTAGGTCTGTAGAACCCCCCTGTAAGTCTGTAGAACGCACCTGTAGGTCTGTAGAACCCACCTGTAGGTCTGTAGAACCCAGCTGTAGGTCTGTAGAACCCACCTGTAGGTCTGTAGAACGCACCTGTAGGTCTGTAGAACCCAGCTGTAGGTCTGTAGAACCCACCTGTAGGTCTGTAGAACGCACCTGTAGGTCTGTAGAACCCACCTGTAGGTCTGTAGAACCCACCTGTAGGTCTTGTCTGGGTTGCAGAAGTCCTTCTCGATGTTCTCGTTGTTGGGCAGAGCTGACCACTGTTGTCCGTCCCTCACCTCCCAGTGGTAGGGCAGGGTGTCGTGGGCTTTGAAGCACCGGTCTGAGGGGGCAGAGACAACAGAGAGCTCAGGAAAAACCAGGCAGACCGTCCCAATGACGTCTTTGCAACGACACACCTGAGGAATCACAGCAGGTTCACATCCAGCTCATCCAGAGGGTATTCACATCCCTTCACTTTGTCCACATACTCAAGTCTTTTCATGAGTCGTTCTAGTCGTTCAAGATTTGACCTGTCGAACCTTTTCAGAGATTAGAACTTTGGACTTTCCAAATTGCCAGTCACGTCACAAACTTTGTTCTTTAAAGCGTCTGTGCTGTTGAATGTGGACCAGGTTTGAAGAGGTCGTGTAAAAGTGAGAAAACCTCAAAGATGTTTTTAAAGAATTGTTTGCTTACCACCATGTATGCAGCTTCCCTTGATGAAGTACAAGCATATCTCTGCGATCCCTGGAAATCAGAAACCACAAATATATAAGCAACATGCAAACAGTAGCTAACATTCACACAGCAGGTAACATTCACACAGTAGGTAACATTCACACAGTAGGTAACATTCACACAGCAGGTAACATTCACACAGTAAGTAACATTCATACAGTAGCTAACATTCATACAGTAGGTAACATTCACACAGTAAGTAACATTCATACAGTAGGTAACATTCAGACAGTACGTAACATTCACACAGCAGGTAACATTCACACAGTAAGTAACATTCATACAGTAGGTAACATTCACACAGTAAGTAACATTCATACAGTAGGTAACATTCATACAGTAGGTAACATTCACACAGTAGGTAACATTCATACAGTAGGTAACATTCACACAGCAGGTAACATTCACACAGTAGTTAACATTCACACAGTAGGTAACATTCAGACAGTACGTAACATTCACACAGCAGGTAACATTCACACAGTAGTTAACATTCACACAGTAGGTAACATTCACACAGCAGGTAACATTCACACAGCAGGTAACATTCACACAGTAAGTAACATTCATACAGTAGGTAACATTCACACAGTAAGTAACATTCATACAGTAGGTAACATTCACACAGCAGGTAACATTCACACAGCAGGTAACATTCATACAGTAAGTAACATTCATACAGTAGGTAACATTCATACAGTAGGTAACATTCAGACAGTACGTAACATTCAGACAGTACGTAACATTCACACAGTAGTTAACATTCACACAGCAGGTAACATTCACACAGTAAGTAACATTCATACAGTAGGTAACATTCACACAGTAAGTAACATTCAGACAGTACGTAACATTCAGACAGTACGTAACATTCACACAGCAGGTAACATTCACACAGCAGGTAACATTCACACAGCAGGTAACATTCATACAGTAGGTAACATTCACACAGCAGGTAACATTCACACAGCAGGTAACATCAAAACAACAAAAGTCACAAAACTACTCAATGAAAGGCTGTTTGTTGACGTGACTCCTTGCGTAGCATCATAACAGTACTGCCTTCACCTCGACTATTATTAGCTGGGCCTTTACTGGCGCCGGGCGTGCCGCTGTCACTAGCCGTCTGCTGCTGGCGCCAGCCGTTGTTCGGCCTGTCGTGGATCCTCAAGGCCTCGGCGTTCACATAGGCGGTCTTCAGACGGCAGATGACCTCGCTGGGGATGCCCCTGGCCTGCAGGGCGCTCAGCGGCTGGGGCTCGTGGAAGTCGTGAGCCCGGTCACAGCTGCAGCTGCCCCTCAGGTAGCGCTCACAGACATGCAGCCTCCGGCACGTGCCCGCATCTGGACACCTGCCGTACTCTCCCACCCCGTTGTTGAAGTCACGGCACACCTGGTATCAGAGAGAGAACACCTGGTATCAGAGAGAGAGCACCTGGTATCAGAGAGCACCTGGTATCAGAGAGAGAGCACCTGGTATCAGAGAGAACACCTGGTATCAGAGAGAGAGCACCTGGTATCAGAGAGAGAGCACCTGGTATCAGAGAGAACACCTGGTATCAGAGAACACCTGGTATCAGAGAACACCTGGTATCAGAGAGAACACCTGGTATCAGAGAATACCTGGTATCAGAGAGCACACCTGGTATCAGAGAACACCTGGTATCAGAGAGAACACCTGGTATCAGAAAACACCTGGTATCAGAGAGAACACCTGGTATCAGAGAGAACACCTGGTATCAGAGAGCACACCTGGTATCAGAGAACACCTGGTATCAGAGAGAGAACACCTGGTATCAGAGAGCACCTGGTATCAGAGAACACCTGGTATCAGAGAGAACACCTGGTATCAGAGAACACCTGGTATCAGAGAGCACACCTGGTATCAGAGAGAACACCTGGTATCAGAGAGAGAACACCTGGTATCAGAGAACACCTGGTATCAGAGAGAACACCTGGTATCAGAGAGAGAACACCTGGTATCAGAGAGAGAACACCTGGTATCAGAGAGAGAACACCTGGTATCAGAGAACACACCTGGTATCAGAGAACACACCTGGTATCAGAGAGAGAACACCTGGTATCAGAGAACACCTGGTATCAGAGAGAACACCTGGTATCAGAGAACACCTGGTATCAGAGAACACACCTGGTATCAGAGAACACACCTGGTATCAGAGAGAGAACACCTGGTATCAGAGAACACACCTGGTATCAGAGAGAGAACACCTGATATCAGAGAACACACCTGGTTTCAGAGAGAGAACACCTGATATCAGAGAACACACCTGGTATCAGAGTGAGCACCTGGTATCAGAGTGAGCACCTGGTATCAGAGTGAGCACCTGCTATCAAAGAGAATGTGATGCTGACCAGTGGATGTGAGTGGCAATATCTATGGATATGATTCTTATTCTGTAGTTACACAATAGCACAAGCCTCAGATAGCATTCCATAAACTAAAACACCACGTAGACTCAACTCATATGGATAATTCATACAATTATATTTGAATGATTAAATATGTATGCATATTTAAGTTAACATGAGTCTACATCGTGTTCTCTGTTGATGAGATGAAGTTGCCTGTCACACATACTCTCTCACACTCACACACACACACACACACACACACACACACACACACACACACACACACACACACACACACACACACACACACAGTAGGCCTAAACATTGCTCACTTACTGGGGGTAAGATTGAGTTGTCATTCTGGAGCAACAAAGTGCAGAGTTCATCTTTGTCCAGCTGCTCTAGACCATGTTGTTCCAGGACTGAGGCGTTCGGCCCCGAGGTGAGATCATGGCCAAAGCGACACCTGAGGGCACACACACACACACACACACACACACACACACACACACACACACACACACACACACACACACACACACACACACAGCCCTGGTCGGTATACTATTCGGGGCTATACCCCGGTAACACACACACACACAAACAAGCAACCCCACCCACGCACGCGCGCACGCACGCACACGTTAGGGTTAGCCTACGTGGCTACCCTCACCCTACAGATAGATATTTATAACGTACCTCTGACCAAACTTGCAATCTCCCAGAAAATACCGTTTACACAGGTGTATGTTCCTACACCCTCCACAAGCTTTGTCTTTACACAAACGAACTGAGGTTTTGGCGATCACGGTTTTCTCGCCATCTATAACTGTGAAACAAAACTTATCTTTTTTTGTATTCAGGTTAACGGAAGAGAAGTTGGCTGTTAATTCGTCGAGGTTCATAGATCCGTTATTAGCGCAGATGATCTTAGTTATTGCAGACTCCATTCCGTCCAAGGCTCAGAAAGCTAAAATGGCCTTTGACAACAGCGGCTTGGTCACTGCGCGCAAGACATGACGCGCGTTTCATGTCTGATGAACCGAAAATGAAACTTAACCCTGATTATGATTATTAGCCATGATTATGTCTCAATCATCCAAGCTAGGGTTAGTGGCATTGTGAAACGAGTTGTGGATTGTGAAACGATGGGATATGCTCCCGTAGAAGCCACAAGTCCGCAGATATCAACCTTGGTCTAAGAAAAACATGTTTTATTCGCGTTGTCACGGAGAAGTACTACACTACCCATGGTCCTACAGAGTAACAACGACGTCTCTGATTGGTGGAGCTCACTGTTACCATGGAAACGTTTACTACACTCCATCTGCTGCCCCCGAGTTAGTCAGGAAGTACAACACAGACTACAGTAGCCTAGGCCGACCAGATTCATGTACATTAATGTAGGCTACTTGTGTGTATAGTCACAGTGAAATGTTGCTGCCATCTCCAAGATTATGCTCAATACAGATAAACTCTAATACTCGAATTTCAAATTACAAATTTACAAGTTACAAATTTACAGATTACAACATGTACAAATTACACAAATTGGTCTTGGCCTTGGTCTTGCATCTTCTGGAGTAGATGTCTTCAAGGTGGGGGAGTTGTGGAACACTACACTGTAATTAACAATATAAACACTATAATAACTAGAAGCCTACATTTTCTGAAGAATACGTGTGATTGCTGAAAGCAGGCATAACATTTAGTTTAGATACCTAGTTTTAATTGTAGGCCTACCCCTATTAAATATTAATGCAAATATATCAAACATATATTTTTAAATGTATGAATGGTATATAGTTGAGTACAATGCATGAACAATATAAATATACAAGGCATCAATAAGCTTGTCATTGTGAGCATGCATATTAAGTAGAATGTCAAAAGGAAGATGCATTAAGAAATTACAACTCACTTCCTGTTTACGTGGCGTTGCGCTGACCTTGAGTGGTGGCCATCTTAAATTGTGGTAGGTATGAAGGAAGGAAGGAAGGAAGGAAGGAAGGAAGGAAGGAAGGAAGGAAGGAAGGAAGGAAGGAAGGAAGGAAGGAAGGTAGGAAGGAAGGAAGGAAGGAATGAGGGAAGGAAGAATTGAGGGAAGGAAGGAAGGAATGAGGGAAGGAAGGAAGGAAGGAAGGAAGGAAGGAAGGAAGGAAGGAAGGAAGGAAGGAAGGAAGGAAGGAAGGAAGGAAGGAAGGAAGGAATAAATGAGGGAAGGAAGGAAGGAAGGAAGGCAGGAAGGAAGATACAATTTGGGTCTCCCTACATGTCTCTGATTTATATTTTGGTATGATATAACCCCTGCCTATCTTGTAGCTTAAAGGTGCATTCATTGATTTTATTTTACCACTAGATGACAGTAAGTGACTCATGCAAACATGTTTACAAATGAATGAGCCATATAAGGCATGGGGGCAGAGCAAAAGCACCGGCCAGCTAATGACAACACAGGCAGAAACGCTGGAATAACAACAGCCAGGAGACCGTTGTGTTTTTAAGAATCTTTCTAGGTTAATGTGCTTAAGCTCCCATGGTGTAGTCATATGATGTCATGCCATGCACACAGGGGTTTCAGTGTGCCTGGTATGATAATGATGGCTGTAATTTCAACCAGTGAATTCAAATGATTCATATGCATTAGCATGGCTAGACTGGTAACTCCATCCACTGCCTTTTGTTAGAACATGGAAAAAGTCTCAGATGTGCTACTCTGCCAGAAGAGGAACATCATCCACTGGGACATCATCCACTGGAACATCATCCACTGGGACATCATCCACTGGGACATCATTTACTGGGACATCATCCACTGGGACATCATCCCCTGGAACATCATCCACTGGGACATCATCCACTGGGACATCATCCACTGGGACATCATCCACTGGGACATCATCCCCTGGAACATCATCCACTGGGACATCATCCACTGGGGCATCATCCACTGGGACATCATCCACTGGGACATCATCCACTGGAATATCATCCACTGGGACATCATCTACTGGGACATCCTCCACTGAGACATCATCCACTGGGACATCATCCACTGGGACATCAAGAACCTCTTGCGGGTCTTCCCAGGAGAGCTAGTTGCAGACGGTGGCTGGTCCGTCTGTCCGCGCACCCTCCCTGACCTGCTGACCCTTCTCTCACCCTCCCTGACCTGCTGACCCACGGCCTGCCTTCTCTCACCCTCCCTGACCTGCTGACCCTTCTCTCACCCTCCCTGACCTGCTGACCCTTCTCTCACCCTCCCTGACCTGCTGACCCACGGCCTGCCTTCTCTCACCCTCCCTGACCTGCTGACCCACGGCCTGCCCTCTCTCACCCTCCCTGACCTGCTGACCCTTCTCTCACCCTCCCTGACCTGCTGACCCTTCTCTCACCCTCCCTGACCTGCTGACCCTTCTCTCACCCTCCCTGACCTGCTGACCCTTCTCTCACCCTCCCTGACCTGCTGACCCTTCTCTCACCCTCCCTGACCTGCTGACCCTTCTCTCACCCTCCCTGACCTGCTCACCCACGGCCTGCCCTCTCTCACCCTCCCTGACCTGCTGACCCTTCTCTCACCCTCCCTGACCTGCTGACCCTTCTCTCACCCTCCCTGACCTGCTGACCCACGGCCTGCCCTCTCTCACCCTCCCTGACCTGCTGACCCACGGCCTGCCCTCTCTCACCCTCCCTGACCTGCTGACCCACGGCCTGCCCTCTCTCACCCTCCCTGACCTGCTGACCCACGGCCTGCCCTCTCTCACCCTCCCTGACCTGCTCACCCACGGCCTGCCCTCTCTCACCCTCCCATCACGCACATCACAGATACATGCTTTGGATGTTTGGCAAATCAAGGTTTTCAACATAGTTTTTGTTATTTCATTTTAATGGACATACACGTATGTTTTTGATTGTCTTGTCCCCGTAGACGCAGGTCGATGTGTGGAACCCTAGACTATTTCCCCCAGAGGTGATTGAGGGGCCCGTGACCGGAAGGTTGACCTGTTGAAGTACTCTGCTATGAGTGCTTGGGTGGAAAAACCCCTTTTGAAACTGCCACTCACACTGATACGTACAAGTGCAGGTTGTGACTGAGGGGGCGTGGCTCAGCTTGTCCGCCACCACCCAGCCGTGCCTCTCTCACTGCAGTGTCATCGACCCCCCCCCCCCCCCCTCCCAGAGGGTCTCATCTTCACTGCTGAGAGACTGAGCCAGGCCAATCAGCTCTTCAGGCTTTGCCTTTGTTCTGAAGAGGGTGGCTCTGGCCTGGTGATGGGGACAGACTGTTGACTGTTCATGTTCCAAGAAAAATATCAAAGTGTTTTAGTGCCAGAGGTTTCCCACTGTCTGTGCTGGCTTCTCTCAGACAGGACTGGAATGCTTCCAGTTACCCTGTTTTATTTTAGAACATGCATTTTGAATTTCTATTAAAATTGTCAATATATGAATTGTTTGTTGCCCTTCAATTTGTTTTATGTTACATTACAGAAAACACATTTATTCCATATATTTTTAAACGTTTTAACCTCCGATTGTCAGTAATTAATAAGATAACCCTAATTACCGTCCACCTTCCCTAAATCTACAACCATGTGGGACTCTGACGTCAGGACACACGTCTGGGGACTCTGACGTCAGGACACACGTCTGGGGACTCTGACGTCAGGACACACGTCTGGGGACTCTGACGTCAGGACACACGTCTGTCCATCTGTCCCCGAGGATCAAACTCACCTCTTCAAGAAGTACGACCAGCATCCTCCCTCTTAAGCACCTATTGTATTTAAGATTTAATTTTGATATTCTTGCACTTTGCCTTCAGCACTAGATTATGCTCTTGTCTTGTTTAAGAAAGAAGATGCACTTGTGAGTTCTGGTGAGTAGTAGTGCACTGACTACCTCGTATGTTAAATGCAATTACTGTAAGTCACTTTGGATAAAAGTGTCTGCTAAATGATTGTAATGTAAATGTAATGATTCTTCCTAGAGCTGTCGGCCCAGCCAAACTGGGCCATCAGGGGAGGAGGGCCTTGGTCAGGGAGGTGACCAACAACCTGAAGGTCAGTCCAACAGAGCTCCATAGTTCCTCTCTGGAGATGGGAGAACCTTCCAGAAGGACCATCTCTGCAGCACTCCCCCAATATGGTGGCCAGACTCCTCAGTAAAAGTCACATGACAGCCCGCCTCTTTGGCCTGAGTGCCAAGCGTGATGTCTGGAGGAACCCAGGCACTGGTCATCACCTGACCAGTACCATCCCTACACTGGTCATCACCTGACCAGTACCATCCCTACACTGGTCATCACCTGACCAGTACCCTCCCTACACTGGTCATCACCTGACCAGTACCATCCCTACACTGGTCATCACCTGACCAGTACCCTCCCTACACTGGTCATCACCTGACCAGTACCATCCCTACACTGCTCATCACCTGACCAGTACCATCCCTACACTGGTCATCACCTGACCAGTACCCTCCCTACACTGGTCATCACCTGACCAGTACCCTCCCTACACTGCTCATCACCTGACCAGTACCCTCCCTACACTGGTCATCACCTGACCAGTACCCTCCCTACACTGCTCATCACCTGACCAGTACCCTCCCTACACTGGTCATCACCTGACCAGTACCCTCCCTACACTGCTCATCACCTGGTCAGTACCCTCCCTACACTGGTCATCACCTGGTTAACACCATCCCTACACTGGTCATCACCTGACCAGTACCATCCCTACACTGGTCATCACCTGGTTAACACCATCCCTACACTGGTCATCACCTGACCAGTACCATCCCTACACTGGTCATCACCTGGTTAACACCATCCCTACACTGCTCATCACCTGACCAGTACCCTCCCTACACTGCTCATCACCTGGCCAGTACCATCCCTACACTGGTCATCACCTGGTTAACACCATCCCTACACTGCTCATCACCTGACCAGTACCCTCCCTACACTAGTCATCACCTGACCAGTACCCTCCCTACACTGCTCATCACCTGACCAGTACCATCCCTACACTGGTCATCACCTGACCAGTACCCTCCCTACACTGGTCATCACCTGACCAGTACCCTCCCTACACTGGTCATCACCTGACCAGTACCATCCCTACACTGGTCATCACCTGACCAGTATCCTCCCTACACTGGTCATCACCTGACCAGTACCCTCCCTACACTGGTCATCACCTGACCAGTACCATCCCTACACTGCTCATCACCTGACCAGTACCATCCCTACACTGGTCATCACCTGACCAGTACCCTCCCTACACTGGTCATCACCTGACCAGTACCCTCCCTACACTGGTCATCACCTGACCAGTACCATCCCTACACTGGTCATCACCTGGTTAACACCATCCCTACACTGGTCATCACCTGACCAGTACCATCCCTACACTGGTCATCACCTGGTTAACACCATCCCTACACTGGTCATCACCTGACCAGTACCCTCCCTACACTGGTCATCACCTGACCAGTACCATCCCTACACTGGTCATCACCTGACCAGTACCCTCCCTACACTGCTCATCACCTGACCAGTATCCTCCCTACACTGGTCATCACCTGGTTAACACCATCCCTACACTGGTCATCACCTGGTTAACACCATCCCTACACTGCTCATCACCTGGCCAGTACCATCCCTATGGTGACGCATGGTGGTATCATCACCTGGCCAGTACCATCCCTATGGTGACGCATGGTGGTATCATCACCTGGCCAGTACCATCCCTATGGTGAAGCATGGTGGTATCATCACCTGGCCAGTACCATCCCTATGGTGACGCATGGTGGTGGCAGCATCACGCTGTGGGGATGTTTTTCAGCGGCAGGAACGGGGAGCCTAGTCAGGATGGAGGGACAGACCCTCCGGCCAGTAAGGACATGTATTGACCAGTCTACCTGGGTAGCCCAGGGGCGGCAACCTTTACTATCAAAAGAGACATTTTGGGTCAAAAAATGAATACAAAATCTGACTGGAGCCGCAAAACCATATTTGATCTTAAAATGAAGGTAATGCTTCCCCTTAGATGTATTTTCAGGTGTGGTGGTATATGCACCCAGGGGGACACATAAAGGGGGGCAGGGGTGTCTGGGGGTCCAAGGGGGGAATTTTGAGCACCAAACACTATTTCCTGCATTCTGGTGAATTTCTATGCAGTCTGCTGCTATCTAACCTGACGCCAGATAGTTTGCTTCACATAATCATCTGGGAAATCTCCTTTGGTATTGCTTGGAAAAGGGCAGACACTTTCAAAATGACTTGGCAGGTGATTGGATGAACCATCTGTGTATCACCATCTATCACGCGCTAACTTCAACCGCTCCTCACTGTCGTCACACTTAAACTTAAATTTGTACTTCAAATTCCTCACAACCAACGCTGATTGGCGAGATCGTTTTCTGATCTGGCACAAACGGATCTTCATGGAGAGTATCCAGACTGATTTCCAGAAGAAACAGAATGTGAGCTCACAAAATCAGGATGGTCTCACGAGGCTACAGCTCCAGCTAGTTAGCTAACTTGAATGCCAAGACGACCATTTATTTTAGTAATAAATAAATGTATTTAATAGTAATATATTTATTTAGTTATTCATTTCCATATAATGTTTGTCAAAGCCAGTGAGCCACTGTAGAGGGGCTAAAGAGACGCAGGTTGCAGACCCCTGGGCTAGCCTATGTACACTATAATTGTATACAAATGCATTTAGATATGTTTCTTGTTTTTCAGAGACCATTGTTGCAAAACAGAACATGTTCTCAATCTGCTTTGTTAAATAGAAGTTCCATTACAACTGGGATCCTGTGGGCTATGGAAAATAACTCAAATGGGTGTAGTAGGCTACTATGGCCAGTAGATGGCGACTTCTCACTAGAGAGGAGACTGCTGAGCTCCATGTGTCTCTACTCACGTAAACCAAAGTCCTTGCATGTGTTTCTCCATTTGGTTATAATTTCAGAGGATTATTATCGTGTTGTGTGTGCAGCCTACGAAGTCGGTGTTTGACCAAGAGGTTGCCTTATTCGATTTAGAGATAGGCCTTTTATATACTAGCCTACTGACGTTTGATAAACAACTATACCAGGGTAGGCTACTGTGTTACGGGTTATAATGTTGATCAGTCTTGTTTATTCGCCTATTAAGGCTGGGCTACTACTAAAACAACCCGACCCGCTCTCTCTTCTCTCCGGCAGGGCAGCAGTGTGCAGATCACCGAGGAGCGGGTTCCTGATTCGGGTTTCCCTTTAAGGGGGCCGGGCCTGCTGCTGGGAAATCACGTCATTTCGCCGTTTACACATCCAAATCAATGAGCCCGGACGGAGACATGTCCGTCTCTTAGTTCAGTCTTCCAGGAAGGATTTAACCTCCGCGTTGCCGAAATGTAGCGCGCAGCGCCAGGAAACAAAGAAGTTTGTCGTGTTTCTGATCGGCGTATTCGTGCTATGGATGGAAAACAGATCATTTAACTTCTATATTACGCGCCCCGTACTCCTCGCCAAGTGAAGTTGTCGGGTGTGGGTGATTTTCTGGTTGGGTTTCAAAAAGGAGAAAGGGAAGAAGCAAAGTGGAAGAAGATAACTATC
>NC_140246.1:22325587-22345996 GCF_949987555.1 Borostomias antarcticus | reverse complement strand
CATGCATCTGCGGGGTCATGATCGAGAGGTCACACTCAGGAGACGCAGACCCAGCTGCTAGATGATGCAGACCACAGAGGAGCTAGACTAGATGATGCAGACCACAGAGGAGCTAGACTAGATGATGCAGACCACAGAGGAGCTAGGCTAGATGATGCAGACCACAGAGGAGCTAGACTAGATGATGCAGACCACAGAGGAGCTAGACTAGATGATGCAGACCACAGAGGAGCTAGACTAGATGATGCAGACCACAGAGGAGCTAGACTAGATGATGCAGACCACAGAGGAGCTAGACTAGATGATGCAGACCACAGAGGAGCTAGACTAGATGATGCAGACCACAGAGGAGCTAGACTAGATGATGCAGACCACGGAGGAGCTAGACTAGATGATGCAGACCACAGAGGAGCTAGACTAGATGATGCAGACCACAGAGGAGCTAGACTAGATGATGCAGACCACAGAGGAGCTAGACTAGATGATGCAGACCACAGAGGAGCTAGACTAGATGATGCAGACCACAGAGGAGCTAGACTAGATGATGCAGACCACAGAGGAGCTAGACTAGATGATGCAGACCACAGAGGAGTCCGATGGATCTGTTGACCCCAGTAAACGCTTCTGTTACTGAGGACGTCGCTCCTGGATTATTCAATTCAGCCAATCACAGACCTCGCTCAGCCAATCACAGACCTCGCTCAGCCAACCACAGACCTCGCTCAGCCAACCACAGACCTCGCTCAGCCAATCATAGACCAGACTCAGCCAATCATAGACCTCGCACAGCCAATCATAGACCTCGCTCAGCCAATCATAGACCTCGCTCAGCCAGCCATAGACCAGACTCAGCCAATCATAGACCAGACTCAGCCAATCATAGACCAGACTCAGCCTCAGCCAATCATAGACCAGACTCAGCCAATCATAGACCAGACTCAGCCAATCATAGACCTGGCTCAGCCAATCATAGACCTGGCTCAGCCAATCATAGACCAGACTCAGCCAATCATAGACCTGGCTCAGCCAATCATAGACCTGGCTCAGCCAATCATAGACCAGACTCAGCCAATCATAGACCTGGCTCCGCCAATCATAGACCTGACTCAGCCAATCATAGACCAGACTCAGCCAATCATAGAAAGAAAGAGGAAGTGTCAGTCAGAGACTGAATTCATTCACATTCTCACAGGAAGTTCTGCTAAACTGGGTCACTCACCAGAGTAAACCTCCTTAGAAGCGTTTCATTGTTAAGCGCTTGAATGGACATGGTACCTGTCCTGTACATACAGAGCAGGAAACCAGGTTGAAGTGTCTCTCAGGTTCCTCAGGGAGCACCTGTGTCTCTCAGGTTCCTCAGGGAGCACCTGTGTCTCTCAGGTTCCTCAGGGAGCCCCTGTGTCTCTCAGGTTCCTCAGGGAGCACCTGTGTCTCTCAGGTTCCTCAGGGAGCACCTTTGTCTCTCAGGTTCCTCAGGGAGATGCCTGTGTCTCTCAGGTTCTCATGTTCCTCAGGGAGCACCTGTGTCTCTCAGGTTCCTCAGGGAGCACCTTTGTCTCTCAGGTTCCTCAGGGAGCGCCTGTGTCTCTCAGGTTCCTCAGGGAGACGCCTGTGTCTCTCAGATTCCTCAGGGAGTGCCTGTGTCTCTCAGGTTCTCAGGTTCCTCAGGGAGACGCCTGTGTCTCTCAGGTTCCTCAGGGAGAGCTTGTGTCTCTCAGGTTCCTCAGGGAGCGCCTGTGTCTCTCAGGTTCCTCAGGGAGCGCCTGTGTCTCTCAGGTTCCTCAGGGAGCACCTGTGTCTCTCAGGTTCCTCAGGGAGCGCCTGTGTCTCTCAGGTTCCTCAGGGAGCGCCTGTGTCATCTCCGCTTCCCTCCCATGACTCCAACCCTGCGTGCTGGGGATGGACGTCTGTCAACCGTACTTGTCTGTCTACTGTACCTGTGTGTGACAGGTGCTCTCAGGTGTCAGTCGAAACGAAATATGATCATATCCTTCCTCATGTCTGTCTGTCTTTCTGTGGGCAGTAGAGGGGTTGTGTTTCAGAGCGGTAGAGGTAGAGGGGTTGTGGTTCAGGGCAGTAGAGCTAGAGGGGTTGTGGTTCAGAGCGGTAGAGGGGTTGTGGTTTGGAGCAGTAGAGGGGTTGTGGTTCAGGGCGGTAGAGGGGTTGTGGTTCAGAGCGGTAGAGGGGTTGTGATTTTGAGCAGTAGAGGGGTTGTGGTTCGGGGTTGTAGAGGGGTTGTGGTTTGGAGCGGTAGAGGTGTTGTGGTTCGGAGCAGTAGAGGTAGAGGGGTTGTGGTTCAGGGCGGTAGAGGGGTTGTGGTTCAGAGCGGTAGAGGTAGAGGGGTTGTGGTTCAGGGCGGTAGAGGGGTTGTGGTTCAGAGCGGTAGAGTGGTTGTGGTTCAGGGCGGTAGAGGGCTTGTGGTTCAGGGCGGTAGAGGGTTGTGGTTCAGGGCGGTAGAGGGGTTGTGGTTCAGAGCGGTAGAGGGGTTGTGATTTGGAGCAGTAGAGGGGTTGTGGTTCAGAGCGGTAGAGGGGTTGTGATTTGGAGCAGTAGAGGGGTTGTGGTTCGGGGCGGTAGAGGAGTTGTGGTTCAGAGTGGTAGAGGTAGAGGGGTTGTGGTTCAGGGCGGTAGAGGGGTTGTGGTTTGGAGCGGTAGAGGGGTTGTGGTTCAGAGTGGTAGAGGGGTTGTGGTTCAGAGCGGTAGAGGTAGAGGGGTTGTGGTTCAGGGCGGTAGAGGGGTTGTGGTTCAGAGCGGTAGAGGGGTTGTGGTTCAGGGCGGTAGAGGGGTTGTGGTTCAGAGCGATAGAGGGGTTGTGGTTCAGAGCGGTAGAGGGGTTGTGGTTCAGGGCTGTAGAGGGGTTGTGGTTCAGAGCGGTAGAGGGGTTGGGGTTCAGAGCGGTAGAGGGGTTGTGGTTCAGAGCAGTAAGGGTAGAGGGGTTGTGGTTCAGGGCGGTAGAGGGGTTGTGGTTCAGAGCAGTAGAGGGGTTGTGGTTCAGGGCGGTAGAGGGTTTGTAGTTCAGAGCGGTAGAGGGGTTGTGGTTCAGAGTGGTAGAGGGTTTGTAGTTCAGAGCGGTAGAAGGGTTGTGGTTCAGAGCGGCAGAGGTAAAGGGGTTGTGGTTCAGAGTGGTAGAGGGGTTGTGGTTCAGGGCGGTAGAGGGGTTGTGGTTCAGAGCAGTAGAGGGGTTGTGGTTCAGGGCGGTAGAGGGGTTGTGGTTCAGGGCGGTAGAGGGGTTGTGGTTCAGAGCGGTAGAGGTAGAGGTTTTGTGGTTCAGAGCGGTAGAGGGGTTGTGGTTTGGGGTGGTAGAGGGGTTGTGGTTCAGAGCGGTAGAGGGGTTGTGGTTCAGGGCAGTAGAGGTAGAGGGGTTGTGGTTCAGAGCGGTAGAGGGGTTGTGGTTCAGTGTGGTAGAGGGGTTGTGGTTCAGGGCAGTAGAGGGGTTGTGGTTTAGGGCGGTAGAGGTACAGGGGTTGTGGTTCAGAGCGGTAGAGGGGTTGTGGTTCAGAGCGGTAGAGGGGTTGTGGTTCAGGGCGGTAGAGGGGTTTTGGTTCAGAGCGGTAGAGAGGTTGTGGTTCAGAGCGGTAGAGGGGTTGTGGTTCAGAGCGGTAGAGGGGTTGTGGTTCAGAGCAGTAGAGAGTTTGTAGTTTAGAGCGGTAGATGGGTTGTGGTTCAGAGCGGTAGAGGGGTTGTGGTTCAGAGCGGTAGAGGGGTTGTGGTTCAGAGCGGTAGAGGGGTTGTGGTTCAGAGCGGTAGAGGGGTTGTGGTTCAGAGCGGTAGAGGTAGAGGGGTTGTGGTTCAGAGCGGTAGAGGGGTTGTGGTTCAGAGCAGTAAGGGTAGAGGGGTTGTGGTTCAGAGCGGTAGAGGGGTTGTGGTTCAGAACTGTAGAGGGGTTGTGGTTCAGAGCAGTAGAGGGGTTGTGGTTCAGGGCGGTAGAGGGGTTGTGGTTCAGGGCGGTAGAGGGGTTGTGGTTCAGAGCGGTAGAGGTAGAGGGGCTGTGGTTCAGAGCGGTAGAGGGGTTGTGGTTCAGGGCGGTAGAGGGGTTGTGGGTCAGAGTGGTAGAGGGGTTGTGGTTCAGGGCGGTAGAGGGGTTGTGGTTCAGAGCTGTAGAGGGGTTGTGGTTCAAGGCGGTAGAGGGTTGTGGTTCAGTGCGGTAGAGGGGTTGTGGTTCAGAGCGGTAGAGGTAGAGGGGTTGTGGTTCAGAGCGGTAGAGGGGTTGTGGTTTGGGGTGGTAGAGGGGTTGTGGTTCAGAGCGGTAGAGGGGTTGTGGTTCAGGGCGGTAGAGGTAGAGGGGTTGTGGTTCAGAGCGGTAGAGGGGTTGTGGTTCAGTGCGGTAGAGGGGTTGTGGTTCAGGGCAGTAGAGGGGTTGTGGTTTAGGGCGGTAGAGGTAGAGGGGTTGTGGTTGAGAGCGGTAGAGGGGTTGTGGTTCAGGGCGATAGAGGTAGAGGGGTTGTGGTTCAGAGCGTTAGAGGGGTTGTGGTTCAGAGCGGTAGAGGGGTTGTGGTTCAGAGCGGTAGAGGTAGAGGGGTTGTGGTTCAGGGCGGTAGAGGGGTTATGGTTCAGGTCGGTAGAGGGGTTGTGGTTCAGAGCGGTAGAGGTGTTGTGGTTCAGAGCAGTAGAGGGTTTGTAGTTTAGAGCGGTAGATGGGTTGTGGTTCAGAGCGGTAGAGGGGTTGTGGTTCAGAGCGGTAGAGGGGTTGTGGTTCAGAGCGGTAGAGGGGTTGTGGTTCAGGGCGGTAGAGGGGTTGTGGTTCAGAGCGGTAGAGGGGTTGTGGTTCAGAGCGGTAGAGGGGTTGTGGTTCAGAGCGGTAGATGTAGAGGGGTTGTGGTTCAGGGCGGTAGAGGGGTTGTGGTTCAGGTCGGTAGAGGGGTTGTGGTTCAGGGCGGTAGAGGGTTTGTAGTTCAGAGCGGTAGAGGGGTTGTGGTTCAGAGTGGTAGAGGGTTTGTAGTTCAGAGCGGTAGAAGGGTTGTGGTTCAGAGCGGCAGAGGTAAAGGGGTTGTGGTTCAGAGTGGTAGAGGGGTTGTGGTTCAGGGCGGTAGAGGGGTTGTGGTTCAGAGCAGTAGAGGGGTTGTGGTTCAGGGCGGTAGAGGGGTTGTGGTTCAGGGCGGTAGAGGGGTTGTGGTTCAGAGCGGTAGAGGTAGAGGTTTTGTGGTTCAGAGCGGTAGAGGTAGAGGGGTTGTGGTTCAGGGCGGTAGAGGGGTTGTGGTTCAGAGCGGTAGAGGGGTTGTGGTTCAGGGCGGTAGAGGTAGAGGGGTTGTGGTTCAGAGCGGTAGAAGGGTTGTGGTTCAGAGCAGTAGAGGGGTTGTGGTTCAGAGCGGTAGAGGGGTTGTGCTTCAGAGCGGTAGAGGTAGAGGGGTTGTGGTTCAGGGCGGTAGAGGGGTTGTGGTTCAGAGCGGTAGAGGGGTTGTGGTTCAGAGCGGTAGAGGTAGAGGGGTTGTGGTTCAGAGCAGTAGAAGGGTTGTGGTTCAGAGCGGTAGAGGTAGAGGGGTTGTGGTTCAGAGCGGTAGAGGGGTTGTGGTTCAGAGCGGTAGAGGTAGAGGGGTTGTGGTTCAGAGCGGTAGAGGGGTTGTGGTTCAGGGCGGTAGAGGGGTTGTGGTTCAGAGTGGTAGAGGGGTTGTGGTTCAGAGCAGTAAGGGTAGAGGGGTTGTGGTTCCGAGCGGTAGAGGGGTTGTGGTTCAGAACTGTAGAGGGGTTGTGGTTCAGAGCAGTAGGGGGGTTGTGGTTCAGGGCGGTAGAGGGGTTGTGGTTCAGAGCGGTAAAGGGGTTGTGGTTCAGGGCGATAGAGGGGTTGTGGTTCAGAGCAGTAGAGGGGTTGTGGTTCAGGGCGGTAGAGAGGTTGTGGTTCAGGGCGGTAGAGGGGTTGTGGTTCAGAGCGGTAGAGGTAGAGGAGTTTTGGTTCAGAGCGGTAGAGGGGTTGTGGTTCAGGGCGGTAGAGGGGTTGTGGTTCAGAGCGGTAGAGGGGTTGTGGTTCAGAGCTGTAGAGGGGTTGTGGTTCAAGGCAGTAGAGGGGTTGTGGTTCAGTGCGGTAGAGTGGTTGTGGTTAAGGGCGGTAGAGGGGTTGTGGTTCAGGGCGGTAGAGGGGTTGTGGTTCAGAGCGGTAGAGGTAGAGGGGTTGTGGTTCAGAGCGGTAGAGGGGTTGTGGTTTGGGGTGGTAGAGGGGTTGTGGTTCAGAGCGGTAGAGGGGTTGTGGTTCAGGGCAGTAGAGGTAGAGGGGTTGTGGTTCAGAGCGGTAGAGGGGTTGTGGTTCAGTGTGGTAGAGGGGTTGTGGTTCAGGGCAGTAGAGGGGTTGTGGTTTAGGGCGGTAGAGGTAGAGGGGTTGTGGTTCAGAGCGGTAGAAGGGTTGTGGTTCAGAGCGGTAGAGGGGTTGTGGTTCAGGGCGGTAGAGGGGTTTTGGTTCAGAGCGGTAGAGAGGTTGTGGTTCAGAGCGGTAGAGGGGTTGTGGTTCAGAGCGGTAGAGGGGTTGTGGTTCAGAGCAGTAGAGAGTTTGTAGTTTAGAGCGGTAGATGGGTTGTGGTTCAGAGCGGTAGAGGGGTTGTGGTTCAGAGCGGTAGAGGGGTTGTGGTTCAGAGCGGTAGAGGGGTTGTGGTTCAGAGCGGTAGAGGGGTTGTGGTTCAGAGCGGTAGAGGTAGAGGGGTTGTGGTTCAGAGCGGTAGAGGGGTTGTGGTTCAGAGCAGTAAGGGTAGAGGGGTTGTGGTTCAGAGCGGTAGAGGGGTTGTGGTTCAGAACTGTAGAGGGGTTGTGGTTCAGAGCAGTAGAGGGGTTGTGGTTCAGGGCGGTAGAGGGGTTGTGGTTCAGGGCGGTAGAGGGGTTGTGGTTCAGAGCGGTAGAGGTAGAGGGGCTGTGGTTCAGAGCGGTAGAGGGGTTGTGGTTCAGGGCGGTAGAGGGGTTGTGGTTCAGAGTGGTAGAGGGGTTGTGGTTCAGGGCGGTAGAGGGGTTGTGGTTCAGAGCTGTAGAGGGGTTGTGGTTCAAGGCGGTAGAGGGTTGTGGTTCAGTGCGGTAGAGGGGTTGTGGTTCAGAGCGGTAGAGGTAGAGGGGTTGTGGTTCAGAGCGGTAGAGGGGTTGTGGTTTGGGGTGGTAGAGGGGTTGTGGTTCAGAGCGGTAGAGGGGTTGTGGTTCAGGGCGGTAGAGGTAGAGGGGTTGTGGTTCAGAGCGGTAGAGGGGTTGTGGTTCAGTGCGGTAGAGGGGTTGTGGTTCAGGGCAGTAGAGGGGTTGTGGTTTAGGGCGGTAGAGGTAGAGGGGTTGTGGTTGAGAGCGGTAGAGGGGTTGTGGTTCAGGGCGATAGAGGTAGAGGGGTTGTGGTTCAGAGCGTTAGAGGGGTTGTGGTTCAGAGCGGTAGAGGGGTTGTGGTTCAGAGCGGTAGAGGTAGAGGGGTTGTGGTTCAGGGCGGTAGAGGGGTTATGGTTCAGGTCGGTAGAGGGGTTGTGGTTCAGAGCGGTAGAGGTGTTGTGGTTCAGAGCAGTAGAGGGTTTGTAGTTTAGAGCGGTAGATGGGTTGTGGTTCAGAGCGGTAGAGGGGTTGTGGTTCAGAGCGGTAGAGGGGTTGTGGTTCAGAGCGGTAGAGGGGTTGTGGTTCAGGGCGGTAGAGGGGTTGTGGTTCAGAGCGGTAGAGGGGTTGTGGTTCAGAGCGGTAGAGGGGTTGTGGTTCAGAGCGGTAGATGTAGAGGGGTTGTGGTTCAGGGCGGTAGAGGGGTTGTGGTTCAGGTCGGTAGAGGGGTTGTGGTTCAGAGCGGTAGAGGTAGAGGGGTTGTGGTTCAGGGCGGTAGAGGGGTGGTGGTTCAGGGCGGTAGAGGGGTTGTGGTTCAGGGCGGTAGAGGGGTTGTGGTTCAGAGCGGTAGAGGGGTTGTGGTTCAGAGCGGTAGAGTGGTTGTGGTTCAGAGCGGTAGAGGGGTTGTGGTTCAGGGCGGTAGAGGGGTTGTGGTTCAGAGCGGTAGAGAGGTTGTGGTTCAGAGCGGTAGAGGGGTTGTGGTTCAGAGCGGTAGAGGGGTTGTGGTTCAGGGCGGTAGAGGTAGAAGGGTTGTGGTTCAGAGCGGTAGAGAGGTTGTGGTTCAGAGCGGTAGAGGGGTTGTGGTTCAGAGCGGTAGAGGGGTTGTGGTTCAGGGCGGTAGAGGGGTTGTGGTTCAGGGCGGAAGAGGGGTTGTGGTTCAGGGCGGTAGAGGGGTTGTGGTTCAGAGCGGTAGAGGGGTTGTGGTTCAGGGCGGTAGAGGGGTTGTGGTTCAGGGCGGTAGAGGGGTTGTGGTTCAGAGCGGTAGAGGGGTTGTGGTTCAGGGCGGTAGAGGGGTTGTGGTTCAGGGCGGTAGAGGGGTTGTGGTTAAGAGCAGTAGAGGGGTTGCCATGCCCTCCACGCTCCGCGCTCCAGATGACCTCGGTCTGTCAGATCTTCTGGGAGAAGCCGAGTGTCTTCACTCCGTAGAGGGGGTGGGGCTGCTCCTAATCTAGACAGGCCTTCTCCTCATATCGATCGCTCCGTGTGAAAACTTCCTCTGTTTGACGGGCGCAGGGGCAGCGATGGTGCGGGGTTCCGGTTACTCGTGTGACAGCGCCGGTGTTCGCTCGCACGCCGCCAGACAACGATAACAGCCACCCAGCTCCAGGGGAAGTTTGTGAGGGTGCACGATAAGTGAGACGTACAGAAATGACCACTCTCGCTCTTTCTCTTGCTCTCTATCTGTCTTTCTCTCTCTCACTCTCTCTCCCTGTCTCTCTCACTCTCTCTTTCTCCCCTGTTATTCACTGTACATCTCTCTCTCCCTCTCCACTTTCTCTTCCCCTCTCTATCTCTCTCTCCACCCCCTTTCTCTTTCTCTCGCTCTTCCCCTCTCTCTCTCTCTCTCTTCCTCCCTCTCTCTCTCTCTCCCTCTCTCTCTCTCTCTCTCTCTCTCTCCCTCTCTCTCTCTCTCTCCCTCCCTCCCTCCCTCCCTCCCTCCCTCCCTCCCTCCCTCCCTCCCTCTCCCTCCCTCTCCCTCTCCCTCTCTCTCTCTCTCCCTCTCTCTCTCTCTCCCTCCCTCTCCCTCTCCCTCTCTCTCTCTCTCTCCTTCTCTCTCTATCTCTACCCCCCCCCTCTCTATCTCTCTCTCTCTCTGACACCCCCATCCACTCTACTGTGTGGGAGCGTCAGATGCCTGGATGTTGACTCCAGTGTAGTTGTGCGGAGCTTGGCCTGGGCCCTGCTGTGAATCTGAACAGGTTTTGTGGCCAGTTTGTCAGGGTGGAGCAGGAACGTGCAGATGTAGGAATGCGTGGAGCGCCTCCAGGCCCCGTCATCCTCGCTACAACTGCTAAACCAACAGTGTTACAATGGGAACTAAACAAGCACCTGTGTCTCAGTTGCTCTGGTGTACGTTAGGGCGTGTTCTCCCAGTCGGTGAAGACCTTTCTCTCAGAACTGAGACCATCCCTGTTTGTCTGAGCTGTTCATCTGAAGTTTAGTTTAGTCGTTTTGTTAACAGGACGGAAACGGTTTCTCTCGGTCAGACGAGAACTTAGAACCTGTTTGTGTTTTGTTTGTCTCTCAATGGTTCCTCAAGTCACCAAGTAAGACTGTCAGTCCAGACCTGCTGCTTCCTCCACACACCACAGCTATCTCCCTCACTGTGTCCTTGTCCCCTGTCTCCTTGTGCGCTGTGTCCTTGTCCTCTGTGTCCTTGTCCCCTGTGTCCTTGTCCTCTGTGTCCTTGTCCACACCACAGCTATCTCCCTCACTGTGTCCTTGTCCCCTGTGTCCTTTTGCACTGTGTCCTTGTCCTCTGTGTCCTTGTCCTCTGTGTCCTTGTCCCCTGTGTCCTTGTGCACTGTGTCCTTGTCCCCTGTGTTCTTGTCCCGTGTTCTTGTCTCCTGTCTCCTTGTGCACTGTGTCCTTGTCCCCTGTGTCCTTGTCCCCTGTGTCCTTGTCCCCTGTGTCCTTGTCCCCTGTGTCTTTCCCGTTCACAGATCAGTTAAGACGAGGAGTGGGAGGAGCCAGAGGCTGTGTGCTGCATGTCCTCACAGGTTCACACTGGGAGCACACAGCTCAGTACAGCACAGTGATGTGTAGTGCATGAATGAACTCTTTATACAGTATATTCTACTGTCTGTTTTATGATACTGTATAAAAATACTGTTTCTTTTTCTTTCTTTCTTTCTTTCTTTCTTTCTTTCTTTCTTTCTTTCTTTCTTTCTTTCTTTCTTTCTTTCTTTCTTTCTTTCTTTCTTTCTTTCTTTCTTTCTTTCTTTCTTTCTTTCTTTCTTTCTTTCTTTCTTTCTCTATCTTCCCCCCTCTCTTCTTCCTCATCCTGTTTCTTTGATCTCCTCTCAATGTCCTCTCTCTACCTCCTCCATCTCCTTCCTTCCTGTCTCCTTCCTGCCTGCCCCCCTCCCCATTTCCTCCTCTCCTTTTCATGTCTTCCTCCTCTAAATACTCTCCCCCCTCCACTCCTTCCTCTCCTCCTTCTCCCCCCCTCCTCCTCCCCTCTGTCTCCCCCCGCAGGGCTGCAGCCAGTGTTCTGGAGTCGGGAGGATGTGGGCCAATGGCTGCGCTGGGCTGAGCGGGAGTTCTCCCTGCGGCCAATCACCAGCGGCTCCTTCCAGATGAACGGCAAGGCCCTGCTGCTGCTCACTAAGGAGGACTTCCGCTACCGCTCACCCCACTCTGGTACAACAACAACAACAACAAACTACCCTCCCGTGTGTCGTCGTACTACATCTGAGTACAACACCCTCCTGTCTGTAGTCATGCGAGTGTAAACACCGTCATGGTCCTGGAGCTGTTAACACACAAACATACAGTTTATAAAAAATAAAAACAACCTCAGAGCTAAAACCTGAACATTAATTTAAAACCAGTTAGAATCCCATTCCTATTTCAAGGGGGCTGTTCTTCTACTCTATCCATGAGTCACTTCCTGACGCTCCTCTTAAAGCTGTGGAGGCTCAAGCTCTGCTTGATGGGGATAGGCAGTTGAGAACCGGTGCCCAGTGAATCGATCGACCGCGGTAGAAGAAGCCAGCAACATGTCGTCTAGGCATAAACGTTCGAAAGTGTGGTTACATTTCACGCGACAAGATGACAACACGGCCACTTGCAATGCTTGCAAAAAACATATATCATCAAAGGGGGGAATACTACAAATATGCAAAAACATTTGGCCACACAGCATGCGATAACTTTGCAGGAATGTCCCGTTTTTGATGCGCTCCGGAGTGATGACAGCAGCGCAGCTAACGTGTAGTCGAAGGTGAACTCCTCCAGAGTCCCTGTCTATTGTGTTAGTGCCATTTGTTTAATTGTGTAAACCAGCTTTCATTATATGAATAATCTCCATTTCCATCCATGTAATTTAGATGATGACGTTCAGTCAGGCTCGTGGTCGGTCTGGGTCAGAGGCTACTTCTTGTAGAAGTAGTACAATTGTTAATTCTCCATACAGTTGATGGTTGCAGAACTACTCAGTTCCATTTGGACAAATACTTGATTGTATTTGTTGCCAGTTGCCGCTGCTAGTTTTATTTTTGTCAGCTCAGCTCATATACCCTTTTTAAATGGAAGGAGCATTGTAATTTCTACTAGTAACATGTTAGACTGTTATTGGATTTAAAATTCAACAGAATAGTTCGTTTTATTTCTCTTTTTCTATAGACAAAATACTGATTTGTTTGTCAGTTTTATTTTTAGTTGAAGGTGAATACACCTAAAAAACAGCACTGTAATTGGCATGTTCAAAGTATATATAAAAGAAAATTAATTTTAATAAACCTGCTTGTACTCTTTTGGCCAATGAGAATCGATAAGAGAATTGATAAGGAATCGGATCGATAAGCAGAATCGAAAATGGAATCAGAATCGCTAAAATCTTATCAATATCCATCCCTAATAGGCAGCTTGTTCCAATCCTGGGCTCCAGTGTATACAAGGGAGCACTGGCCTGTCTTGGTATGTCATTTAACTTCCTTAAGGTTCGCTATGCTTGATCTAGTTCTGTGGCTATGGGATTCACTGACAGGGGTGAAGTAGTTAGTAGTAGTAGATATTTTGGCTCCCTGTGCTTGACGATGCTGTGCACTAGCTGTGTAACTCTGGCCTCCACAGGAAGCCAGGTGAGCTCCTGGAAGTGTCTCTTCCCTGCGTGGATGCGGGGGCCAAGACCCTTTACCACCCTAACTAGTTTATTTTGAGATATTTGAAGTTTATTTTTATGGTCCATGTCAGCCCCCCAAACCATGCCTATTTGCTAGTAGCTTAAGACTATCTCTACCAAGGAGGTTGACTTTTCTTGCTAAGTACAGACAGGCAGACAGACAGACAGACAGACAGGCAGACAGGCAGGTAGACAGACAGGCAGGCAGACAGACAGACAGACAGGCAGGCAGACAGGCAGACAGACAGACAGACAGGCAGACAGACAGGCAGACAGACAGACAGGCAGGTAGACAGACAAACAGGCAGGTAGACAGACAGGCACACAGACAGGCAGACAAACAGACAGACAGACAGGTAGAAAGACAGACAGGCAGGCAGACAGACAGACAGACAGGCAGGCAGGCAGACAGGCAGGCAGACAGACAGGCAGGCAGACAGGCAGGCAGATAGGCAGACAGACAGACAGACAGACAGACAGACACAGGCAGGCAGACAGACGGAGCTGGCGACAGCTGTGGTGGTGCTGCTTGCCGTCTTTGTTGCTCAGTAGAGGAAGTAAGAGACCGGTCGGGTAAACGGTCGAACAGGAAGTACAAACCGACCTCAACCGTCACCTGGCAACACAAAACCTTCCCCTACTGCCTTAAGAGGCAGGTTGGGAAAGAGAGAACTGACAGGTGTGTGTGTGTGTGTGTGTGTGTGTGTGTGTGTGTGTGTGTGTGTGTGTGTGTGTGTGTGTGTGTGGGGGGGGGTGTGTTTGACAGTAAGTGTGTGTGTGTGTGTGTTTACGTGTATGTGTGGGAGTGTTTGACAATAAGTGTGTGTGTGCTTGTGTGTGTGCTTGTGTGTGTGCTTGTGTGTGTGCGTGTGTGTAAGTGTATGTGTATGTGTGGGTGTGTTTGACAGTAAGTATGTGTGTGTGTGTACGTGTATGTGTGGGTGTGTTTGACAGTAAGTGTGTGTGTGTGTGTGTGTGTACGTGTACGTGTGTGTGTGGGAGTATTTAACAGTAAGTGAGCGTGTGTGTGTGTGTGTGTGTGTCCTTCTCTTCCTTTATGACAACCATTTCCTTGAAGTTGTGACGGGAAGCTTTTAAAATAAATGAAAAAAAGGAAAATCTCCTCTCAAAGAGTGTGTTTGTGTGTGGCCCCGCCCAGCCCCGCCCGGCCACGCCCCCTGCTGTGTTTACTAACAAAGCTTTGAGCTTTTCTCAGTCTTCAGTGAGCGTCGCTACATTTCCACTGCAACCAGCCGGCCAGATATGGAAACTGTGGATTGTGGCTTTAATGTACAGATTGCATGTGTGCTAGGGCTACTTGAATATGATTTTATTCATGTAAATTCGATTCAATTAGATATGATTTTATTCATGTAAATTTGATATGATTTGATATGATTTTACACATGTAAATTAAATAAGATGTATAACTTGTACTTATATTAGTTAGAATTACATATACTGTACATGATTTTATTTGTGAACTTGGGTGAAAGCTACGCTACGCAGAGGCCTTTGGTCATTATTTTCTGACACAATCAGCCTCGTCCCAAATCTGTTAGCTGGAGCCATTAGAGAAGTATGTAATCAGTTTTGTGCCATCTTTGATTCCTCCATAGCCACTTCCATATCCATGTCCCTGGACATGATAACGTCCATATCCATGTCCCTGGACATGATAACCTCCATAGCCACGTCCATATCCATGTCCCTGGACATGATAACCTCCATATCCATGTCCCTGGACATGATAACCTCCATAGCCACTTCCATATCCATGTCCCTGGACATGATAACGTCCATATCCATGTCCATATCCATGTCCCTGGACATGATAACCTCCATAGCCACGTCCATATCCATGTCCCTGGACATGATAACCTCCATAGCCACGTCCATATCCATGTCCCTGGACATGATAACCTCCATAGCCACTTCCATATCCATGTCCCTGGACATGATAACCTCCATAGCCACGTCCATATCCATGTCCCTGGACATGATAACCTCCATAGCCACTTCCATATCCATGTCCCTGGACATGATAACCTCCATATCCATGTCCCTGGACATGATAACCTCCATATCCATGTCCCTGGGCATGATAACCTCCATATCCATGTCCCTGGACATGATAACCTCCATAGCCACGTCCATATCCATGTCCCTGGACATGATAACCTCCATATCCATGTCCCTGGACATGATAACCTTCATAGCCACTTCCATATCCATGTCCCTGGACATGATAACCTCCATATCCATGTCCCTGGACATGATAACCTCCATAGCCACGTCCCTGGACATGATAACGTCCATAGCCACGAGACTCTGGACTCAAACGATGGGAGAGGAATTGAGAATGAAACTATCAGGCTGATTGTGTAGAATAGATGTAGCAGTCGTTTCAGGCCTTACTGAGGTCGTGACCCCTGACCCCGGGATCCCCCTGGAGAGCTCAGTTCACCAGAATCAAAAAGCCACGGTCATGACTGTGTGTTGAGCAACTTCCCTGATCTGGAAACATTCACGCTCAGTAAAGTCATCTGGACGGGGCGGCTGTCTGTGCGTGTGTGTCTGTGTATCTGTGTGTGCGTGTGTATCTGTGTGTGCGTGTGCGTGTGTATCTGTGTCTGTGTGTGTGTCTGTCTGTGTGCGTGTGTATCTGTGTCTGTGTGTGTGTCTGTCTGTGTGCGTGTGTATCTGTGTCTGTGTGTGTGTCTGTCTGTGTGCGTGTGTATCTGTGTCTGGGTGCGTATGTGCGTCTGTGTCTCTTTGCAAGTGTGTGCATGTACCGCTGGGAGGCATACGATGACCTCCGACCCCTGTGTGTGTAGGGGACGTCCTGTACGAGCTGCTCCAGCACATCCTGAAGCAGAGGAAGCCTCACGTCTCCTACCCCTCCGCCTGTTTCCCCGGCAACGCCTTCCACTCGCTGCCAGACGCAGCTCTTCAGCACCACAAACTTGAAGGTCAGTCACGGTTATTACATGTTTACCACACGGTCATTACATATTTATTACAGGAGTAATATGACTTAAGCATGCTGTGTTCTATATTATTGTTTGTCTGAAACTGTATCTTGTAAGCCCATACTGGCTGTCACAGAAATTATAGAAGTCCTATTATGCTAATTTTCTGTCTTTTGGGTCCCCAAAACATGTCTTTGAGAGAGTCTTTGATTTTTGCTGAAAATACCTCTCAGAATAAGCATTCTAGCATGCCTCTATACCTTTCCGTCGACCACGAGATCAGATTGAGCGGAATGAGTGCTTTTTTCATATGCAAATGAGCTCAGCTGAGAGCAAGTCGGCAGGCTAGAGAACGAGGGCTGTTGACGGCGCTATGCTACCTCAAATACAGCTGGCTAGCCTGGACCATCCACTCTTGATGCCACTGTGACACATTTCATTGTCCTCTCTCCCTGACTAAACATGACAGCGTTAGTGCTCATGTTATTATCTCCATGGTTGCATGCTGTTACCTCTAGCTACATTCACTAGCTAGACACCACCAGGCTATATGACACCATTCGACTACAAACAATAAAAGCTAGATTCTGTAGGCCGAGGGGAATCCAATGATGTCCACTTCTTAACATTTGATCATTTTTAATGACCGCTTGATGAACTAGAAGTCTACCAATTTCATTTCACTAAAGTTACTCTAACATATGATGAGACGAGCATCAGGGTTGAGGCAAAAGGGGAGTTTGTTCGTGTTAGCTAGCTAGCGTTGGATACACAGCATAATTACTTACAGTTCCTGCATAATTTCCACGGACAGTTGGTATTGCTTGATCATTCAGAAAGAGTTTATCTGAAAATCCTGCATATACTGACCCAGGTTGGAAAAGCAATCGGAAAAAATGACTAGCACACACTGCCAGTGTTTTGCAAATTTCAGTAGGAACGTTGCCCTCAAAAGTAAAATGTATCCACTGGGCTCTGCTGTCCTTTGAGCTTGGGAGACTATATGTGCTTAGGGCTGTAACGATTATGAATTTTGCTTAACGATTAATTGTCAGAAAAATAATCGCGATTATTACAATAATTGTCAGAGTTGTTGACCGGGGTGGGCTCGCATCACACCGCTAGGGCCCCTTACCGATCTGGCACTCTAGGCGGCCGCCTACTTCCCCTACGCCACGGGCCGGCCCTGGCACTGATGCTCATGTCCGCGTGATTTGAGTGAGAGTGTGTGTGTTTGAGAGAGAGAGAGAGAGAGAAAGACGGACAGAGAGGGAGTGAGTGAGTGAGGGTGGGTGGGTTCTGGGTTCTGACTCATTTTTAGCCTAATAACACAAGTACTCAGCCTATGAAGTAAACCTGTGGTTTAAAACCACGCCTCTTTAATATCATGAATGTTAACATTTACATAGAACATATATCCTCCTCAATAAAAAAAAGCATTGAAAAATTAAAATTAAGAAAATTTGGAGTATACAAATAGCACATGAAGTGGACAATGCATCAGTGCTTTTTACTTCTTTAATACAGTGTCTCTTGTCATTATTTGCTATGAGCATATAGGACAAGTGCCAACAAGCTGAAGAATTCCATTGAACTGGGTTGCTACCATATCAACTCTGCAACAGATTTGTATTTTATTAAAAAAAAAAAAAAAAAAAAAGTTTTATTTTTATTTTTTTGTACATTTTTTTCATAACCGCGGTTACAAAAAACAATCGCGGTCAGAAAAAATAATCGCGGTTTGACGATTATGTAAAAATCGTTACAGCCCTATATGTGCTGCTTAGTACATCCAAGAACAGAGCATTTTCTGTGCGAAGACATTATGCTAGCTAGCGGGACCTGCAAATGTCAGCCTGTATAGCCAGGTAACAAACGCAGGTGATTGGAGGTATTCAGATGGGGGCGGGATTATTATAATAGGTCCCCGACTGTGACGTAAAGTGACACAGGAGATTTGAATGGCTTGCTGGGACTGACTTTTTTCTAATGTTTTCATTTCGGCTGACCACAACAAAATGACTGGGTTGTTTCACTACATACTTTGTGTTAGTCGGCCCATCAGAGACTCAAATGAACATGCAAAAACAATGAAAAAGTTAGTTTTGCAAACGTGGACCCCTTTAAAGTATATGAGTATATAGCACACACCTGTTTTGGAGTAGGTAGCCCTTGATTGTGTCAGGTGTAGGGAGAGGAAACCTGAGCAGATGCAGTCGTCCTCAGTGACTGATTGAGATGCGCTACACGCTGATTCAGACAGAGAAAGTGTAACAGGTGCCTGTTTCTAAGCTGAAGAGACTCGAAGCTCGATGGTGAAGAGCTGGACTGGTCATATAACCAGACAGGAGCAGTGTTTCAGTGTGTGGGCTGATGGTTCAGTGTTTCAGTGTGTGGGCTGATGGTTCAGTGTTTCAGTGTGTGGGCTGATGGTTCAGTGTTTCAGTGTGTGGGCTGATGGTTCAGTGTTTCAGTGTGTGGGCTGATGGTTCAGTGCCAGTACTTGGCTGGATGTTTTGGCTGCACATGCACTACTCTTCAACTGGTACGTACCTGTGGGCCCTGGGATGCTGTGGCTCTAAGCAGATACAGAGTTTAAAGGGCTTTTATAGTCATATTAACCACGCCCTTTTAAACAGGTGCAGGCAGCTGAAGTTCCTGCCATCTTTCCCTCCTCATTCAGAGAGACATGCAGTGTGTACTTGAGAGAGCCATGCAGTGTGTACTCCAGAGAGCCATGCAGTGTGTACTCCAGAGAGCCATGCAGTGTGTACTTCAGAGAGACATGCAGTGTGTACTTCAGAGAGCCATGCAGTGTGTACTTCAGAGAGACATGCAGTGTGTACTTCAGAGAGACATGCAGTGTGTACTTGAGAGAGCCATGCAGTGTGTACTTGAGAGAGACATGCAGTGTGTACTTGAGAGAGACATGCAGTGTGTACTTCAGAGAGCCATGCAGTGTGTACTTCAGAGAGCCATGCAGTGTGTACTTGAGAGAGCCATGCAGTGTGTACTTGAGAGAGCCATGCAGTGTGTACTTGAGAGAGCCATGCAGTGTGTACTTGAGAGAGCCATGCAGTGTGTACTTGAGAGAGCCATGCAGTGTGTACTTGAGAGAGACATGCAGTGTGTACTTGAGAGAGACATGCAGTGTGTACTTCAGAGTGGCAAACTCTAGTAAAGGTGTGGTGTGCTCGTGTGCCTGTGCATGCTTGTGTGTGCGTGTGCTTGTGTTTTTTTTGTGTGTGCTTGTGTGTGTGTGTGTGTGTGTGTGTGTGCTTGTGTGTGTGTGTGCTTGTGTGTGTGTGTGTGTGTGCTTGTGTGTGTGTGTGTGTGTGTGTGCTTGTGTGTGTGTGTGCTTGTGTGTGTGTGTGTGTGCTTGTGTGTGTGTGTGTGTGTGTGTGTGCTTGTGTGTGTGTGTGCTTGTGTGTGTGTGTGTGTGCTTGTGTGTGTGTGTGTGTGTGCTTGTGTGTGCTTGTGTGTGTGTGTGTGTGCTTGTGTGTGTGTGTGTGTGTGTGTGTGTGCTTGTGTGTGTGTGTGTGTGTGCTTATGTGTGTGTGTGCTTGTGTGTGTGTGTGTGTGTGCTTGTGTGTGTGTGTGTGTGTGTACTTCGGACTCCCCAGGCTGTGTGCCGTGGGCAGCGAGCACTGTGCCCTCCCAGAGAGGGGGCGTGGCTTGTGGTGAAGGTGTGGCGTTAAAGTGTTGACACACAGAAACCTGCTGCACCAGGAAGTCAATCCTCATTTAAATGAAGCTTTGGGTCGTTGCGTGACCAGGTGGTTAATGGTCATTGTGTGACCAGGTGGTTAATGGTCATTGTGTGACCAGGTGGTTAATGGTCATTGTGTGACCAGGTGGTTAATGGTCATTGTGTGACCAGGTGGTTAATGGTCATTGTGTGACCAGGTGGTTAATGGTCATTGTGTGACCAGGTGGTTAATGGTCATTGTGTGACCAGGTGGTTAATGGTCATTGTGTGACCAGGTGGTTAATGGTCATTGTGTGACCAGGTGGTTAATGGTCATTGTGTGACCAGGTGGTTAATGGTCATTGTGTGACCAGGTGGTTAATGGTCATTGTGTGACCAGGTGGTTAATAGTCGTTGTGTGACCAGGTGGTTAATAGTCATTGTGTGACCAGGTGGTTAATGGCATGGGAAGTGACTGCCTGGCCATTATGACTCTCTCAACTTCCTTGTTTTGCAGCAGTAAAGTGGCATTTACATTTTCATGTTCCTTGTTGATCATCTTTGCCATTGAGTCAACGAGTGTCTCCAGTCATGCCAGTGATCTACTGCGTGTGTTGACATTTCTAGGCCAGTAGAGGGCGATGCAGGCCTATCCACAGGCCTGGATACTGGGCCTGTGAGTAACAGAGCTCCAAACAGACTGAGAAAGGATGTTTCTGTAAGAGTATAGCGCCATCTAGTGGTGCCCACGGTACTGTTGAACTGAGACACCAAGTAAGGCACATAAGCTGTGTTCGAAAAAGGTTTCCCTATTGCAGAATTTAATTCTCAACGGTTAATTTGATTCACTATATAGTCCACTAGAAAATACCCTCACCACATGGGGGTAGTGAGTGAATAAGTGCGTGGTTTCAAACACAGCTATAGAATTCATATCCAAGTTATCCAACGTCTTCTGTGTTGTTGTGTACTAGATAGACTGAATATGAAGTTCTAGAATATTCTGGATCTTGTTTTTTTGTTCTCGTTCGTGACAGAAACGGTACGCCGGGCGCCACGAGGTACAGAGCCCCTCCCCCAGCACCCGCCCACCATCGAGCTCCGCCACCGCTCACGCTCGCCTCACCAGCCCGCTCCACGCCGCTCGCCACCGCCCCCCTCCCTCCCGCGCACCGTGGTCGAGGACCCCCTCCAGGCGTCCTCCCAGATGCCCGACAGCAACCACCACCTCCCCGAGGAGCTCTACCCGCTCTCCGTGTCCCCGGCCCCCCCCAACGGACGCTGTGCCACGCCCCGCGAAGCGCCCTGCCCCAGCAGCCCCGGCGGTCCGGAGGCCGCCCCGCCCCGGGTCATACAGCTCATCCCCAGCGCCATCATGCACCCCCTGCTGCTCAGCCCGGGCCGGGGGGGCGGGGCCGGCGCTGGCGACTTCAGACACGCCCCGCCTCCTCCCCCGCCTCAGCACCACGAGAACGGCGGGCGGGAACGCGAGCGTGACGGGAAAGGCCACGCCCCCAACCACCAGCTAACCCTGGCCCACCACCACCACCAGCAGCACCACGCCCTCCTCCACCAGGAGGAGGCGCTGTACCGCAACCACCACGTCATCATGCCCATCTCCCCCCCGGAGGACCTGGCCACGCCCATCG
>NC_140246.1:22293087-22320587 GCF_949987555.1 Borostomias antarcticus | reverse complement strand
GATGAGACTTCTCTTCAGGGGATTGAATCTGATGAGACTTCTCTTCAGGGGATTGAATCTGATGAGACTTCTCTTCAGGGGATTGAATCTGATGAGACTTCTCTTCAGGGGATTGAATCTGAAGAGACTTCTCTTCAGGGGATTGAATCTGATGAGACTTCTCGGTAACACTTTATAATAATGATCAGTTATAAGGCATTTATAAAACAATTGTTAATAATGAACTAATCATTAACATATCATTTATAAACGTGTTAATTATTCATAAATGATTTGTAAATATACTAGTTAAACATTCACAAATGACCTGTAGATGATTTATAACACATTATCAACATTACTTGTAAATGATGTGTTCAACATTAATTAATGTTAGTTAATATGTAGTAAAACATTTGTAAATTATTTTAAGAATGCCTTATTTATTTGTTTCATGTTTATCAAATGATTTGTTAAACATTTACTAAAAGTCTACAAATCATTTGTAGACATTATTGCAGCCCCAAAGACCGTTATAAACTACTAGTTTATAATGAACTAACCATTAACATATAATTTATACATGTTTATAAATGAGTCATATATCATTTATAAACACACTAGTTTAACATTCAAAAATGATCTGTAGATGATTTATAACACATCATCAACAGTACTTGTAAATGATTTGTTCAACATCAAATAACATTAGTTCATGTGTAGTAACTCATTTTTAATCGCTTTTAAGAATAACATTTTACACCAATTACTAGATGTCTTTGTTTTTCATGTTTAACAAATGATTTGTAAAGGTTTTTGCATGCGCTAATCTAAAGTGTAAACTATTAATGTCTATAAAACATCTATAAATCATTTGTAGAGGTTTCTGCATGCGTCAATTAAAATTGAAACTATTCATCATTTACAAATGTCTTATGGACATTTGTAAAAATTCTATTTTCATCATTCTGTAGTTATTTTTTGATGTCACAAAGGAACAAAGCTGTCTACAACATTTACACATCATTTATAACAGGTGAAGAAAAAGTCCATAAGACATTTGTAAATGATAAATAGTTTCAACTTTAGATTGACGCATGCAAAAACCTCTACAAATGATTTATAGATGTTTTATAGACATTAATAGTTTAGACTTTAGTGCATGCAAAAACCTCTGCAAATGATTTATAGATGTTTTATAGACATTAATAGTTTAGACTTTAGTGCATGCAAAAACCTCTACCAATGATTTATAGATGTTTTATAGACATTAATAGTTTAGACTTTAGTGCATGCAAAAACCTCTACAAATGATTTATAGATGTTTTATAGACATTAATAGTTTACACTTTAGATTAGCGCATGCAAAAACCTTTACAAATCATTTGTTAAACATGAAAAACAAAGACATCTAGTAATTGGTGTAAAATGTTATTCTTAAAAGCAATTAGAAATGAGTTACTACACATGAACTAATGTTATTTGATATTGAACAAATCATTTACAAGTACTGTTGATGATGTGTTATAAATCTACAGATCATTTTTGAATGTTAAACTAGTGTGTTTATAAATGATATATGACTCATTTATAAACATGTATGAATTATATGTTAATGGTTAGTTCATTATAAACTAGTAGTTTATAACTGTCTTTGGGGCTGCAATAATGTCTACAAATGATTTGTAGACTTTTAGTAAATGTTTAACAAATCATTTGAAAAACACACATGAAAAACAAATAAATAAGGCATTCTTAAATGTTTTACAAATATTAAATTAAAAAATAATTTACAAATGTTTTACTACATATTAACTAACATTAATTAATGTTGAACACATAATTTACAAGTAATGTTGATAATGTGTTATAAATCATCTACAGATCATTTGTGAATGTTTTAACTAGTATATTTACAAATATGAATCATTTACACATGTTTATAAATGATATGTTAATGATTAGTTCATTATTAACAAATGTTTTATAAATGCCTTATAACTGATCATTATTATAAAGTGTTACTGACTTCTCTTCAGGGAATTGAATCTGATGACAGACTTCTCTTCAGGGCAGCCAGACCAGGCTCTACTCAACACTGAAACCTGTCTATTCAGTTCTTTAGCTTTAGTGTTTTCACACCAATCTAATATCCTCTTGTTCCTTACAGAATAGGACCAATATGACGTATGAGAAGATGTCGCGAGCACTGAGACACTACTACAAACTCAACATCATCAGGAAAGAGCCGGGACAGAGACTACTGTTCAGGTACACCGTCTGAAGGACTCAAATATGACTGTTTGATCAACACATCTGGAGCATGATGTTTACTGATAGTGGTGATTGTCTTCTTTGTTTGTGTGTGTGTGTGTGTGTGTGTGTGTGTGTGTGTGTGTGTGTGTGTGTGCAGGTTCATGAAAACCCCAGATGAGATAATGAGTGGACAAACTGACAGACTGGAACCCCTGGAGTCTGACACAGACGATCAGATTTACATCAAAGAGGAATCCTGAGGAACTCTGGGAAACAGAGTCCATCTTATAAACTACTGTAGCCGCTGATGCCTTTCGGAAGCAGCTCGAACAATCTGTCCAGACTAATGCCGGGATCAGACACACACACACACACAAATTCAGCACGGTTTTTCATCGCAGACAAATGTCCGGTGTCGGGGCCCGAATAGGGCATCTTTACCCCCGGTAGTGTGACATGATCCAAGAACAGCGATGTTCCACCACACCCCGAAGAAAAGTCTAGCTTGTCAAAATTTTTATTTGTATTTTCCCGCCTAGTTTGACAACTCCTACGACGTGTTCCTTGACCAATAGGACGACAGAGAGACTTGACCAATAGGACGACAGAGAGACTTGACCAATAGGACGACAGAGAGACTTGACCAATAGGACGACAGCGAGCCCCCTGGGCTAGAGGAAGCTGCTGGTTCAGGTGGGCCTCCTTCATCGAGTAGCGGCAGCGTTTCTTCAGTCAACGGTTCCACTGTCGTTTTCTTTCTTTTTCTTAGTCCTTTCTGCATCACACAGTGCTTCTGTAGCCATGACTGACCTGACCCTCCTCCCCCACGACCTATCAATTCAAAGAAGGTTGTGAAAGACGGCATGCGATGATTGGTCGGGGTCATAGGTTACTTGTAGTGTTGCCCCTGTCCTGGCCAAGCCACAGCAAGAATCTAGGACACTGTGATTTCCTAATCACAATCACATTTATTGTCAGGTAGTTTTTTACACATACTAGTCATTTGTTCTGGTCAGTTGGTGCACTGATGGAGACGACATTAGACTGGGGGCAGGACTAGACAGGACAGCGCAAAATATCTAAGGCATGGTGACCAGGGTGAGAGTGTGTGGTTTAGTCTGATCCTGGCATACGAGGTTCTGGACCTTCTGGACACCAGGGGGCGCTGAGGTGACACCTCCATGTCGCCTTTAAGACTTTATAAGATTTTATTCTCCAGCCAAAATCAAATGTGTTTTTGTTTTCTTAAAGGAGCAGATCAAAGGTATATATGTGATCGATCTCTAACGGGACGTTTGAAACACATTCCTGTTGTCCCTGTCTAATGATGAGCAAATCCCGCGGTGCTTGTAAGTTGATTTGGTCTTTCCCCTGCACATGTGCATTAAACAGGCAGGTTGTCCTCGGTGTGCCAGTGAGGAGAGCAGTCTGTCGCTGGAAACGTTTTCACCACAGAATAAACCTTCTTTGATCAACTTCACCAAAGCATTTATTCCAGTGTCGTCTACACCGTTAGGTTGAGGTCTACTGCCGGGTTATACAAGCCACTGTTTCATACAAAATAGGTGTACTTAAAGCCTGCATTTTTAAATGATCTTCTACTGTCATTTTGTCTCCACACTTCATGGCGGACGATCAGTTTAGCTGCAGAACGTGGTGACAGAGGTCAACATTAGTTGACCTGACGTTGCTCTGAGCCATGGCGCGCGCTGCTCTGGCAGTTCTAGTCGGGGAAGTACCGGAAGTACCCACATGGTGGCACTGCTGCACCGGTTTATGACGGAAACAAAAACTTGGCCTCAAATTCTTCAGGCCCCACAGGAGTCTTCAACGGATGGACGCGGTTGCAAATGGACATGATCTAAATCCAGGCTACAGCTGTAGGCTACTGAGATCTGGCAAATTAAAGTTACATATCAAATCTAACTAGGTAATGGTGTGTAAATTTGGGATGAACAGAACTGAATGCATTATAAATTGAAATATTTATGAAATGTTATGATGCATATCCTAAATATCATTTTGTCTTTTTTTTTTTTTCTTCTTTTAAATTGCACATACTCTGATGGGCCTATCCAAAGATAAAAACAACCATACATGCATACAAAGGTCTCCGTATTGCATTCCTATATGTTGAACTATCAGTTCCCCTAGGCTGCTGTGCTGTGACTAGCTGGGTGGTATGCCTCTGATAAACCCGCGCGCTCTGGAGCACGAGGCTTCACTCCCGAGCCGCGCCGAGGGGACCTGACTAGAGCCGCAACTGTGGGCAAAAGTCGGGACAATTTGACTAATATTTTTATAGCTCAACTGCTATCCTCGTCATTATGATCTGTGCTCGTCTCTTACTTAAAGACTTTACTTAGGGAAGACTGAAAACAATCGCTTAAAAAACAACCAAACACGCCTTTCCAGTGGGCTGGTGCGGACGCAGCTCCGGGGGAGGGCTGACGGGAGGCGTCTCTCTGCCTGTGCGCATCCCTGGCTCCCTGTCTCCAAGGGGTTTCCTGTGCGCATCCCTGTCTCCAAGGGTTCTCCTGGGTAGATGACAGAATCGCGGGGGTATCTACATCTACTGTCTCGTGCAATATTGGACCCAACCCGCGCGCACCGGGACCACACTGATGCCGCTGCTTGACGGACGCACAGCTGGATTTTAGCACCGATGGATTAAACGGCGACCGCCACCTTCGGAGGGCGTGAGGGCGGGAGCGGACCAGCAGGTATGAGGGCGACCCGCCCCGAAGGGGTGGGGATCTTGATTTAACGATATTACGACTTTCACGGCTCTCAGAAAGTGGAGCTACGCGCCGTCAGGCGGAATTGGTGTGGCATCGCGCTGGGTCCACTCGAGAAAAGCACCGGGCTCCGTGTCAATTCACTCTCAAGAAGTGCTTAACATTGCGTCAATATCTAATCAAGCCTGAAATAATGACCGCGATAATGAGCAGGGCCGCTTGAAACTTGATTTGAATGCGAGCGGTGCGCAGCGGCTGGTTAATTGCCAGACAACCTGGAAAAGCAGAGTATGTTAGTGCGGATCTGCATCAATTAATAAAGCTCTGGAAATGTTCTACATTATGTAGTTTCCATCCCTTCATGAATTAACCACGGAGATAAATGTTTATCTCTCTATCAACATTTATTGAATTACATTTATTCTAATAATAATAATATTACTATTATGATTATTATTATTACTATTATTATTATTATTACTATTACAAGTATTATTATGATTACGATTAATATTATTACTAGTAGTAGTAGTAGTAGTAGAATCATTATTATTATTATTATTATTATTGTTATTAACAATAATAATAATCATAATGTAAATATGTTTATATTTACTACTTTGAAGTTCTCCAGTTCTAACAGCAGTCTTGGGTCTGCTCCTCTAAAGCTTCATTAAGCAGTAGAACTCTAGCATCTGACAGACTGGCTTCTATATCCACATGATTCTCCATCTCTACGCTGTAGAAAAGGTTGTTATATAGAACCGTTTGTAGCAAGAGGCACCCTCAATCAATCAATCAAAGCTTTATTTGTATTATATATATATTATATATATATACCCTCTGGACAACCGTCCCATATAACCATTTTTAAGTCAGTAAGGTTCTATATAGAACCGTTTTCAGCACTTTACAATGAAGGCCTCTCTCACCCATTCACACACACACACACACACACACCAATGGCGGTAGCTGTCATGCAAGGTGCTAGGGAGTGTCTCTAGTATCAGACCAGCGGCCCTCAGCTCGCCATGCGCCCGCCGCCGCAGCACGTACGCACGCGCTCAGAAACCACCTCGAGACCTTCTACCACAGATCACCTCTGACCTCTCAGGCAGACTCGGGCTAACTACCCCGAGAACGGCCGTTCCTGGTTCCTTAACAAGGAGGAACGTTGGTTAGAAAGCAGGAAGTGGCGGAGGAGATGTGGCATGCGTGGCTCGTGAGCGCACAAGAAGCCATTTGAACAGTAGTTCTGGGACAGAATGTGAAATGATGTAGTATCTCTGAGGCCTCCTTGTTTAGACGCTCCTTGGTCAAGTCCAGGTTGATTCTGTAGTTCACCTGCCATCACTGTGTCTGGGTGGTGGGTTGGGAAACACAGATACAGTATTATAACAGACCACACGGTTTAGGGCCACTGTGGCTGAGGACTAGCCTGGAAGCCAGACTTCTTGCAAAAAAAATAAATTAAGTTTTTGCAAAAGAAAATTTGCGAGGAAGTCTGGCTCCTGGGGTAGCTGAGGACATCAAAATAGTGGTGACGGTGACTTCGATTTCTTTTGGCAGGCAGGGGAATGCAATCTTAGTGACCTTCTATGTACACACTCTGGTGTCAGAAAGTTATATGGATATGGAATATCCAAGGTGCTACTTTAAGGGGAAGCCATTCTAAAGGTCATATTTAAGGTGGTCTGCAACTCACAACAACAAAAAAGTCGACTACTGTTAAAATGTCAGTGTTTTTTTATAGAGTAGACTCAGGGTGATGCCTGCGTGACTGGACAGTTTTATCTTTTTCCGAACTCCTCATGCGTTCATACGACCCTCACCCAGAACCAGCACCCCCACCCAGAACCAGAACCCCACCCAGAACCAGCACCTCCACCCGGAACCAGCACCCCCACCCAGAACCAGCGCACCCACCCAGAACCAGCACCTCCACCCAGAACCAGCACCCCCACCCAGAACCAGCGCACCCACCCAGAACCAGCACCTCCACCCAGAACCAGCACCCCCGCCCAGGACCAGCACCCCCACCCAGAACCAGCACCTCCACCCAGAACCAGCACCCCCACCCAGAACCAGCGCACCCACCCAGAACCAGCACCTCCACCCAGAACCAGCACCCCCGCCCAGGACCAGCACCCCCACCCAGAACCAGCACCCCCACCCAGAACCAGAACCCCCGCCCAGGACCAGCACCCCCACCCAGAACCAGCACCCCCACCCAGAACCAGAACCACCAACCCGTCAATCAAACAAGGCTACTACTGTAGTAGTGCCGGCAGTCTTATCTCAAACCTTATTTTAAAGGTATTGGAGTGTTTGGTACCAGCCTCACCTCAAACAACCTTCTACAGTGTGAGGACAGTCTTTGGGGCACAGGCTACGCCAGCTGCTGACTGGTCTCAGAGCCATCATCATCATCATCATCATCATCATCATCATCATCCTTCACTGATCCAAACAAGTGGTGGTCAGAGAAGGTCAACAGTCTGGACAGCTCAGCAGCAGCTCTCCCTTCTCCAGAATCAGCATGGGAAATGTGTGTATAAAACTGGTGTTTGATTGGCACCCTCTGAACCCTGCTCCCCCTCCTCTCTCCCCCTCCCCTCCTCTGCTACCGAACACTACCCCTCCCTCTCTCTTTCACTCACACTCTCTAGCTCTCTCCTTCCTATCGCTCTCCTCTTCCTTGCTCTAACAGGCACTCTCTCTCAGTCTCTCTCTCTCTTTCTCACTTCTCTCTTTTGCTCTCACCCTCCTCTCTCCACCATCCCCTCAGCTGTGTGGAGTGCTGAGGCACGTTGGCGCTAGCCTGGTATGAGCGAGCTCACTGCTTCGCTCCGCAATATCGGTCTGGCCTTCGCCCATAGAGAGCGATTATGTGGGAGGGGGTACTTGCCTTGACAGATAAACACATCCAGCCAATCAGCGTTCAGCAAATTTTTGCCAAATCCAGTCGGAAGAATGGCAAAAACGTCTTTTCCACCGAGAAACTCTGCTAGTGCATACTTTTGTTCTTGTTTAAGTGTTGTGATTAAGTCTATTTCTGCAATAACTGCACTTATAGCTGCATTTATTCTTCTAACGTTAACGTTACCACTCGTTGCTTCGTGAGCCACCATGTTTGTTTAGCGAGCGGCAGGGACACGAACCAATCAGGGGCTGCTTTCCACTGTGGGGCGGGACAGCAGTTAAAACGCAGTCCCTGATTGGCCCGGTATGGTCTGGATTTTGGCATAATCGCTCTGGAGGAGGCGAAGGCCAGACCGTTCTGCTTTAGTGAAACAGAATGTGAGCTCGCGAGAACGGGATGGTCGTACCAGGCTACGTTGGCGCCTGGCCCTACTATCCTCTCAGGATCCATTTGCTCCTGCCTATGCATTCGTTAGCAGCATGTCTGACTGTGTTCGCTAGCAACATGTTTAACTGCATTCGTTAACAATATGTCTGACTGCGTTGGTTAGCAGCATGTCTGACTGTGTTTGTTAGCAACATGTTTAACTGCATTCGTTAACAACATGTCGGACTGCGTTGGTTAGCAGCTTGTCTGACTGCGTTTGTTAAAGGACAATGCTCGTTTTTGACAACCTGGACCTTATTTACGACATATAATAAGACGTTTGACTCACCAAGATCACTTTGGTGTAGTTCGGAGGCCTGTAGAAGAAATTTAAATCCAGCGCGAGCCATGCATGTAATGGCGGTGGTGGGGGCACCGAGAATGCAGTTTCTCAAAATCTATTTTCTGCCGAGAAACGGTTGTTTTCATCAATCTGTCTTTATGAATCGCTAGTTGTGCTTACATAGAGCGTAGGCCTGTTGTGGTTTTTCACATGCCTCTGTAATATGATCGATCATTGTCCTTTAACAACTTGTCTGACTGCATTTGATAACATGTCTGACTGCGTTCGTTAGCAGTATGTCTGACTGTGTTTGTAAGCAACATGTCTGACTGCATTCGTTAACATGTCTGACTACGTTCATTAACATGTCTGACTGCATTCGTTAACATGTCTGACTACGTTCATTAACATGTCTGACTGCGTTCGTTAACATGTCTGACTGCATTCGTTAACATGTCTGACTACGTTCATTAACATGTCTGACTGCATTCGTTAACATGTCTGACTACGTTCATTAACATGTCTGACTGCGTTCGTTAACATGTCTGACTGCATTCATTAACATGTCTGACTGCCTTCATTAACATGTCTGACTGCGTTCGTTAACATGTCTGACTGCATTCGTTAACATGTCTGACTATGTTCATTAACATGTCTGACTGCATTCGTTAACATGTCGGACTGCGTTCAGTAACAACATGTCTGACTGCGTTCATTAACAACATGTCTGACTGCGTTCATACACAACATGTCTGCACTCGTTAGAAGCATGTCTGACTGTGTTCATTAGCAGCATGTCTGACTGCGTTCGTTAGCAGCATGACTGTGTTCGTTAGCAACATATCTGACTGTGTTCATTAGCAGCATGTATGACTGTGTTCGTTAGCAACATGTCTGACTGCGTTAGTCGTTGAGGCTCTGCCAAAGCCTTTGTTCTTCACCTTTTCAATCAATCAATCAATCAATCAATCAATCAATCAATCAATCAATCAATCAATCAATCAATCAATCAATCAAAGCTTTTTTTGTATAGTGCATTTCATACCCAGAGGCAACACAATGCGCTTTACAGAGAACAAGGGAGGTGGGCGTACGACCCACTCTCTACATATTCCAGAGGGAAGCAAAAAAACAGTAATCACCCGGGGGCCAGATAAGTGAGCTGTAAAAATTCTTCCCTGACCCCTCTCAACAAGGCGATCGAGCAAGCTCCAGGAGTATGTTTGTCTAAAGGCTAAAAAAGCATCATAGGAGAGACATGGCAAATACTGGTGTGTGTTTGCTATGGCCCAGGCCTAAAGCCGGAAGTGGGCTGGTGTATGTCTGTGTGTACGTGTGTGTGTTAACTAAATGCTACGACATCCACAGCAGACACAGGGGTATCTATCGGACTCTGGGAGGTCTGCTGGTGACAGTGGGGCATCCACTGGACCTGGTTAGAAGATAGGAGGGAGAGAGAGAGGCACTAGGGAGAGGGAAGGCAGAACAGGGTTAGCAGCACACAGAGCCATAAAAGCAACACAGATATTAAAACAGGCAACCTGGAGCAAGCTCCTGGAATATATTTGTCTAACGGCTAAGAACATTTATAGAGCAATAAATTACATTAAATTACATTTTCAGAGCAAGGAAGGCTAAGAGCATCAGGTCCAGGCCTAAGCCGGATGTGGACTGATGTGTGTCTTTGTGTACGTGTGTGTGTGTGTTAACTAAATACTACGACATCCACAGCTGACACGGGGGTATCCATCGGACTCAGGGTGGTCTGCGAGCAACAGTGGGGCATCCACTGGACCTGGTTAGAAGGTAGGAGAGAGAGAGGCACTAGGGGAGGCAGAAAACGGTTAGTAGCACGCTGAGCCATTGAAGCAACACAGCAGTCAGAACAGAACAAGCCTGTTTCAGGATAACCAGCTTCTGTACACTACTTGATATACATACAGTGCATAGCAGGATAAACACCAATGTATACAGAGGATTCACAGGTACTGTAGGTTTGAGGCTGCCTTTCTGTGTCTCAAAGTCCTGGCTAGTGATTGTAGGCTAGGTCTAAAAGGTACGTCTTGCTTGAAGACTTATTTCGGCCCTTCTACATTTCAACAAAATGTCCATTGGTAAATAACTGGTAAATAACCATTTACCATTTACGAAATGTCCATAGTGCTATGACAATGTTACCTTAAACACACGCAGGCACTCGCACACACATGCACATAATCGGTTTAAACTGCTCTGCGCTGTGTATTATTATTGCTGAGGGTTGGATTTGAACCGTGGGTCTCCGGCGTGACACCTCGTCCTAACCAGCTACACCACCGAACAGCTAGCCAATCAGTGATGCTGCTGAACATTATTTATACTAGTGGAGTGAGTTTATTCAACTGGGTTACACACACACATGCGTGCACGCACACACAGACACACAAAATGTCTCCTCCCTCCCAACTCTTTCTTCACTCTAATGCCTCTCTTCCCTCCCCCCTAGTTAAGCGGGGATACGCTGTGTGATCTCGTCATCCCAGACTATGCAGAGTCTTAGAGAAATCCTAGCATCATAAGTCCAAATTGGGATGTCGTAAGTCGCACAGTGTGAGAGTCAACAATCTACAACTAATTGATCCTACATTCTGAAGACGAGGCTACGACCTCCAGACACGGTTGGTGGTGGATTGTGAGTGGTGCTTTGACGCTGTTCTGCACAAATGACGACAAGAAGAGCCTGCTGCTCATTCTGCCACTGGAGGAATGACTGGTGGAGCTTTGGAGGGAACACACACATCATTAAACGTCTCTTCTGCTTCCTACCATGACAGAGGCATGAGGGAGAGCAGTTGGAAAGAGATTTGATCCGCCCTTGAGCATCCTGCCTGACACACTAAGTTCTGATTGCAGTCAAGGCTCAAGTGTTGCTCTCCGTGATTTCCTCAGCAAAATGTAGATTCATGACAACAATGCACAGCTAGTCGACGTTCACATACATTAAAAGCCTTGTTCATGAAATTTAATCAAGACATTAGCTGTCTTTCTGATCTGTTTTAGTATGTTTTAAGTAAGTTTGTGTAGGTAGTGTTTGTTTTATTTCAGTTAGGAGGTGCAAATGAGCACAGCTTCTCTTCACACCCAATATGGCCAAGTTCAACTCCAAGGCAGACCTGGATCTGAACACGTTTTTAAACCCATATGTTGTTCATGGGCATGCAGAAGGTAGTTTGACAGGCTGTACTGCTTGAGGGTCCAAAACATATTTCTTGGTTTTTTCTTTCTTTTTCAGCACAAAATAACGTGCGTAGTCACTGTACATGGTCACCGTCACTGCAGCATGATGACCGTTCCCCATGTCTGCTGTAGTAGGTCAGATATTAGGTCATATACCAAGGCAGGGACCTTTGTGTTGTTCATGGTTCACAATCAATCAATTTCTACAACTGTCAACAAGCGTCAGCCGTAGCAGTCGTGGCTGACTGGAGTGGGACAGTGTGAAATGAATACTGAGCTGGCCCGTCGTAAGGTCTGACCAGGAAGGACTGAAGCCTTCAGTCATGCAGTGTGAGGGTCCACCGACATTACCATTTAAAATCACACAGTGGATCCCCAGCTTAACACACACACACACACACACACACGCACACACGCACACTGTAAACAAGCAAGGCAGGGAGGTGAGTGGAGCACTGAAGTCAAGTCTGAGGGCTGGTCTGCGCAATGTGAACCAAACACAAAAGAACAGAGAACAGGAAAAATGGAAAAATAAGCCGGTCAGCCTCTGACTCGGTTGTCCCTCTCGTTTCAGCCGGGCTGCGTAGGTCCAGGGTCTGCATGGACTGACCTCAGACATGAGGACAGGAGGGGAAGCTGCGTAGGTCCAGGGTCTGCATGGACTGACCTCAGACCTGAGGACAGGAGGGGAACTGCGTAGGTCCAGGGTCTGCATGGACGTCCCTCAGACCTGAGGACAGGAGGGGAAGCTGCGTAGGTCCAGGGTCTGCATGGACTGATCTCAGACCTGAGGACAGGAGGGGAAGCTGCGTAGGTCCAGGGTCTGCATGGACTGACCTCAGACCTGAGGACAGGAGGGGAAGCTGCGTAGGTCCAGGGTCTGCATGGACTGATCTCAGACCTGAGGACAGGAGGGGAAGCTGCGTAGGTCCAGGGTCTGCATGGACTGACCTCAGACCTGAGGACAGGAGGGGAAGCTGCGTAGGTCCAGGGTCTGCATGGACTGACCTCAGACCTGAGGACAGGAGGGGAAGCTGCGTAGGTCCAGGGTCTGCATGGACTGACCTCAGACCTGAGGACAGGAGGGGAAGCTGCGTAGGTCCAGGGTCTGCATGGACGTCCCTCAGACCTGAGGACAGGAGGGGAAGCTGCGTAGGTCCAGGGTCTGCATGGACTGACCTCAGACCTGAGGACAGGAGGGGAAGCTGCGTAGGTCCAGGGTCTGCATGGACTGACCTCAGACCTGAGGACAGGAGGGGAAGCTGCGTAGGTCCAGGGTCTGCATGGACGTCCCTCAGACCTGAGGACAGGAGGGGAAGCTGCGTAGGTCCAGGGTCTGCATGGACTGACCTCAGACCTGAGGACAGGAGGGGAAGCTGCGTAGGTCCAGGGTCTGCATGGACGTCCCTCAGACCTGAGGACAGGAGGGGAAGCTGCGTAGGTCCAGGGTCTGCATGGACTGACCTCAGACCTGAGGACAGGAGGGGAAGCTGCGTAGGTCCAGGGTCTGCATGGACTGACCTCAGACCTGAGGACAGGAGGGGAAGCTGCGTAGGTCCAGGGTCTGCATGGACGTCCCTCAGACCTGAGGACAGGAGGGGAAGCTGCGTAGGTCCAGGGTCTGCATGGACGTCCCTCAGACCTGAGGACAGGAGGGGGAAACAGATAGTTTTAGTAAAAAGGTCACCCACTTATGGAGTCGACTGACTACTGCTTGCCTCCTTGGCTGGGTGCTGTTTGGTTGGTTGGTTCAGTCGGCGTCACAGCAGTCCGGCTCTGATGAGCTGATTTGTAGCAGCTGAGTGGCAGCGTTGCCTTGGCGACCAGGATTGGCTGGTCGACGCCGTTAGTCACCTGGCCCCGCTGTCCCTGGTGCTGAAGTGGGTAGCAGGGCTTGTTCTTCGCTCTGGGCGCGTTTGTAGCAGCCATGCCGCCGCAGTGACTGCGGCATGTCTTGTATATTGTGGGTTTCAGTCTCCTCTGAGCTGACCTTTGATTGCGCTCAGATCACCCTGGCAGGACAGGGTTGTGGTGGAATATAAATCAATACTAAACAACTCGTACATTGCCAGACAGAATTCTAATGTTCCGGATAGAACCATCAGATCTGTAACGTGTTGTTGGGAACCCTGGAGAACCATCAGCTCTGTAAGGTGCTGTTGGGAACCCTGGAGAACCATCAGATCTGTAAGGTGCTGTTGAGAACAGCACATGTCCTACCCTACCCTAGCCTCAACATGTCCTACCCTAGCCTCAACATGTCCTACCCTAGCCTCAACATGTCCTACCCTAGCCTCAACATGTCCTACCCTAGCCTCAACATGTCCTACCCTAGCCTTAACATGTCCTACCCTATCCTCAACATGTCCCACCCTAGCCTAGCCTCAACATGTCCTACCCTAGCCTAGCCTTAACATGTCCTACCCTAGCCTAGCCTTAAAATGTCCTAGCCTATCCTCAACATGTCCCACCCTAGCCTAGCCTCAACATGTCCCACCCTAGCCTAGCCTTAACATGTCCTACCCTAGCCTAGCCTTAAAATGTCCTAGCCTAGCCTCAACATGTCCCACCCTAGCCTAGCCTTAACATGTCCTACCCTAGCCTAGCCTTAACATGTCCTACCCTACCCTAGCCTTAACATGTCCTAGCCTAGCCTCAACATGTCCCACCCTAGCCTAGCCTTAACATGTCCTAGCCTAGCCTAGCCTTAAAATGTCCTAGCCTAGCCTCAACATGTCCCACCCTAGCCTAGCCTTAACATGTCCTAGCCTAGCCTAGCCTTAACATGTCCTACCCTACCCTAGCCTTAACATGTCCTCCCCTACCCTAGCCTTAACATCACTCTCTCCATATTTAGTTTCTCCCTCCATCCCTCCCTCCCTCTCTCTCTCTCTCACTCTCTCACTCTCAGTTCAGTGTTCTTTATTGGCCCGATTGTTCAAGTTAACCAAGTATGAAAGCAGACCTGACAGAATAAATGCAGCTGCTTTTGGGTGAAAACCCCTTGTCTCCAAAATGACACGTTTTCAGAATGTTGAAAAGAGCATCTCAATGTCTATGTTTTTAAACATACAGTCCTATCTGCTGGGCTGTTTAGAATACTGTAATTGGTCCCGGGCTGGGAAGAGTTCAGAGGTTGTAAACGCTCGTCACAGCTTTCAAATTATCTAAAAAGTTGCCAAAATGGAGTTAGGTGGTTTTCACTCAACAGTCAAGTCAGACAATAATGTAAGAACATTGGACCTCATTCCTGAACGCAGTTAAGAAGAAGTTAAGAAGAAGTTAAGAAGAAATTTCTTCTTAACTTCACTTACGAAGTTCCCGGGACAATTCTGGCATTCCTGAATGGTTTCTTATCTCAGATTTGTTCTTATCTAAGAACAGGATTTAAGAACGCGGAAATGCAGTCGTAGGTAGGCCAGATTGGAGTGCGCCCGTTCGCAAGGGCTGAATTTATGAGAAATCTGAGGTGATTGCGTTCACATGAATTCTACAGACATCCTAGGCTTGAATAATAATCATAATCATAAATACGAGGATATTTGTATAATTTCCAATTACGTTTCACATTCATGATTCTAAGGCATGGCAGGGTCCTAAAATAAATAAAAGCACTACAGAAACACTGCAAATGGCAGTGAATTAATAAATAAGCACTGAACTCAGTCGCTATACTCAGATTCAGCACAACAGCACCTTATATTCCATAGTCGTCAGAATGGACACATCTACATTCTGTAAATAAACATGAATATCCATAACTAAAATATATCATATGGTCCTACATAATATAGATATAGGCCCTATCAAGATCCATAAGTAGCCTACTCATGCATTTAACTAAACTGTAGGCTACAATCTGCTCTCAGCACATCTCATCCCTTTCATGTAGGCTATATATTTTGCATTTTGTATTAAAAGTCAATATGTACCGTCTTGTTTTCTTTTGTTATTTTGTATTGGTTTATTTCACCTTGCTTAAGCTTAGTGTGCACGTTATAAGAGCCAGCGGAGAAACATCTCACTGCTCATTTTACTGGTAGGCCCATGTTGCATGTGACGAATAAAACGTCAAATTTGCACGTGACCTTGAACATCAAGCATGTCAATTGGGAACCTCTCAACTTTTTCTGCGTTGTCTGGGGATTTTGTGTGCACACGACCCTGTAGTAAGGAGCTGTCGGGGCGTTTATATATGCAAATCCAGGTGTACGAGAACACGCATTCAACTTAAGAAGGGGAGCACAGCTGAGAACACTTTGGCGGTTTAGGAACACATTTCTACCCATTCATGAATCTGGCGGGGACCTTTCTTAGGGTTGGTCTTACGAAGTTCATAAGAAGACATTTAAGAAGACACTTAAGAAAATGTTCAGGAATGAGGACCAATGTTCCTAATAAGCATGTGTCAATGCCCCGCCCAATCCCATGAAAGAGCATGAGACACGCACGCACACACACACACACGCACACACACACACACACACACACACAGAAACCACACACAGAAATTGAAATAAGCTGAGAGAGTCCAGAATGCTCAAATGAAAATCTAAAGACGGTGGAGCACTGACCTTGGCCCTGATTATATAGTACAGTATTAGTAGAGTATATAGTACAGTATTAGTAGAGTATATAGTGCAGTATTAGTAAAGTATATACTACAGTATTAGTAGAGTATATAGTACAGTATTAGTAGAGTATATACTACAGTATTAGTAGAGTATATACTAAAGTATAAGTAGAGTATATATGACAGTATTAGTAGAGTATATAGTACAGTATTAGTAGAGTATATAGTGCAGTATTAGTAAAGTATATACTACAGTATTAGTAGAGTATATACTACAGTATCAGTAGAGTATATAGTACAGTATTAGTAGAGTATATACTACAGTATCAGTAGAGTATATACTACAGTATTAGTAGATTATATAGTACAGTATTAGTAAAGTATATAGTACAGTATAAGTAGAGTATATACGACAGTATTAGTAGAGTATATAATACAGTATTAGTAGAGTATATACTACAGTATTAGTAGAGTTTATAGTACAGTATTAGTAGAGTATATACTACAGTATTAGTAGAGTATATAGTACAGTATTAGTAGAGTATATAGTACAGTATTAGTAGAGTATATACGACAGTATTAGTAGAGTATATAATACAGTATTAGTAGAGTATATACTACAGTATTAGTAGAGTTTATAGTACAGTGTTAGTAGAGTATATACTACAGTATTAGTAGAGTATATACTACAGTATTTGTAGAGTATATACTACAGTATTAGTAGAGTATATAGTACAGTATTAGTAGAGTATATAGTACAGTATTAGTATAGTATATACTACCGTATTAGTAGAGTATATAGTACAGTATTAGTATAGTATATACTACAGTATTAGTAGAGTGTATATACTACAGTATTAGTAGATTATATACTACAGTATTAGTAGAGTATATAGTACAGTATTAGTAGAGTATATACTACAGTATTAGTAGAGTATATAGTACAGTATTAGTAGAGTATATACTACAGTATTAGTAGAGTATATACTACAGTATGAGTAGAGTATATAGTACAGTATTAGTGGAGTATATAGTACAGTATTAGTATAGTATGTATACAGTATTAGTAGACTGTATGCTACAGTATTAGTAGAATATATAGTACGTATTAGTAGAGTATATACTACAGTATTAGTAGAGTATATACTACAGTATTAGTAGAGTATATAGTATGTATTAGTAGAGTATATACTACAGTATTAGTATAGTATATACTACAGTATTAGTAGAGTGTATATACTACAGTATTAGTACAGTATATACTACAGTATTAGTAGAGTATATACTACAGTATTTGTAGAGTATATACTACAGTATTAGTAGAGTATATAGTACAGTATTAGTAGAGTATATACTACAGTATTAGTAGAGTATATACTACAGTGTTAGTAGAGTATATAGTACAGTATTAGTAGAGTATATACTACAGTATTAGAAGAGTATATACTACAGTATTAGTAGAGTATATAGTACAGTATTAGTAGAGTATATAGTACAGTATTAGTAGAGTATATACTACGGTATTAGTAGAGTATGTATACAGTATTAGTAGAGTATATACTACAGTATTAGTAGAGTATATAGTACGTATTAGTAGAGTATATAGTACAGTATTAGTTGAGTATATAGTGCAGTATTAGTAGAGTATATAGTGCAGTATTAGTAGAGTACAGTATATAGTACAGTATTAGTAGAGTATATAGTACAGTATTAGTAGAGTATATACTACAGTATTAGTAGAGTATATACTACAGTATAAGTAGAGTATATAGTACAGTATTAGTAGAGTATATAGTACAGTATTAGTAGAGTATATACTACAGTATTAGTAGAGTATATACTACAGTATAAGTAGAGTATATAGTACAGTATTAGTAGAGTATATAGTACAGTATTAGTAGAGTATATACTACAGTATTAGTAGAGTATATAGTACAGTATTAGTAGAGTATATACTACAGTATTAGTAGAGTATATAGTACAGTATTAGTAGAGTATATAGTACAGTATTAGTAGAGTATATACTACAGTATAAGTAGAGTATATACAACAGTATTAGTAGAGTATATAGTACAGTATTAGTAGAGTATATACTACAGTATTAGTAGATTATATACTACAGTATTAGTAGATTATATAGTACAGTATTAGTAGAGTATATACTACAGTATTAGTAGAGTATATACTACAGTATTAGTAGAGTATATAGTACAGTATTAGTAGAGTATATACTAAAGTATTAGTAGAGTATATACTACAGTATTTGTAGAGTATATACTACAGTATTAGTAGAGTATATAGTACAGTATTAGTAGAGTATATACTACAGTATAAGTAGAGTATATACAACAGTATTAGTAGAGTATATAGTACAGTATTAGTAGAGTATATAGTACAGTATTAGTAGAGTATATACTACACTATTAGTAGAGTATATAGTACAGTATTAGTAGAGTATATACTACAGTCTGAGTAGAGTATATACTACAGTATTAGTAGAGTATATAGTACAGTATTAGTAGAGTATATAGTACAGTATTAGAAGAGTATATAGTACAGTATTAGTAGAGTATGTATACAGTATTAGTAGAGTATATACTACAGTATTAGTAGAGTATATAGTACGTATTAGTAGAGTATATAGTACAGTATTAGTTGAGTATATAGTGCAGTATTATTAGAGTATATAGTGCAGTATTAGTAGAGTACAGTATATAGTACAGTATTAGTAGAGTATATAGTGCAGTATTAGTAGAGTATATAGTGCAGTAGTATCAGTAGAATGAAAGAAAGAAAGAAAGAATACTTTAATAATACCCAATGAGGAAATTACTTTGTTGTAGCACATGAACAACATACACAACATAAAACACTCAACGGACAATAAAAACAGTAAAAAAAAAAAAGATCACACAACTACATTAAAAGGCACAATCAACTATCACTATCAAAACAAAAAAACTGCAGTACCATACAATAAAACCACAATCTAAAATCTACAATGTCAGTTCTAAAATGTCAATCTAAAGTGTCCATGGCATGGCATCCCACCAGGCAGAGGGTTTGTTAAAGGTCTAATGGAGGCTGGTAGGAAGGACCTACGGAGGTGTTCAGTGGAACACCGTGGCAGGATCAGTCTGTCTCTGAAGATGCTCCTCTACCAGACCAGAGTGATCAGTCTGTCTCTGAAGATGCTCCTCTACCAGACCAGAGTGATCAGTCTGTCTGAAGATGCTCCTCTACCAGACCAGAGTGATCAGTCTGTCTGAAGATGCTCCTCTACCAGACCAGAGTGATCAGTCTGTCTCTGAAGATGCTCCTCTACCAGACCAGAGTGATCAGTCTGTCTCTGAAGATGCTCCTCTACCAGACCAGAGTGATCAGTCTGTCTGAAGATGCTCCTCTACCAGACCAGAGTGATCAGTCTGTCTGAAGATGCTCCTCTACCAGACCAGAGTGATCAGTCTCTCTGAAGATGCTCCTCTACCAGACCAGAGTGATCAGTCTGTCTCTGAAGATGCTCCTCTACCAGAGGGTCATGGTAGTGAGAGACCTTGTCCATGATGACCTTTAGTTTGGCCAGCATGATGTGAAATGATGTTGATGTGAAATCAAGTGTAGTGGTTATTTATAATTCATGTGAATTGAAGGGTGTTAGTGTAGTGTTTGTTTATTTAAAATCCTATTAGTGTAGAATTGAAGAAAACACCACAAATGTGTCTGCATTCAAATGTGTGTACATGTGCTCTTCAGGGTGCATATATTCTGTTCTTACCTAAAGAACAAATCCAAAATTAGAAAACATTTTCATGCAAACTGTGTAAGTGGGTTTTAAGAAGAAATTTCACGTGTGTGTGTGTGTGTGTGTGTGTGTGTGTGTGTGTGTGTGTGTGTGTGTCAGAATCAGAATCAGATTTTTTTTCATTGCCATTTGTACATGACATACAAAGGATTTTTTTGCGACACGGTGGGGCCAACAACAACACCACAACAATGCAAGTGCAAGGACAGGACAGGACAGGACAGGACAGGACAGGACAGGACAGGACAGGACAGGACAGGACAGGACAGGACAGGACAGGACAGGACAGGACAGTGCAAGATGCAAACAGTGCAAAAACTAGCAGTGCATTTGGCCTACAAAAGAGACAGTGCAGTAGTCATTATAGTGCAAAAATTGCAGGGGGCAGGGGAGAGTCGGAGGGGAACCTTGTTGATAAAGCTGATGGCTGTGGGGAGGGGGGATCTTCCTGGCCCACTTCAGAGCACTGGAGTTGTGCAGGACCTGGAGGGAGGGCGGGGTCTGGAGGGAGGGCGGGGCCTGGATGACGGGGGGGGCCTGGATGGAGGACAGGGAGCAGCCCATCACCCTCTCCACAGAGAGTATCACCCGCTGTAAGTTAGCCTTGTCCTTGACTGTAGCGGCGGGGAACCAGGTGGTGATGGAGGAGGTGAGGATGGAACCAGGTGGTGATGGAGGAGGTGAGGATGGAACCAGGTGGTGATGGAGGAGGTGAGGATGGAACCAGGTGGTGATGGAGGAGGTGAGGGAGGAGGTGAGGATGGAACCAGGTGGTGATGGAGGAGGTGAGGATGGAACCAGGTGGTGATGGAGGAGGTGAGGATGGAACCAGGTGGTGATGGAGGAGGTGAGGATGGAACCAGGTGGTGATGGAGGAGGTGAGGGAGGAGGTGAGGATGGAACCAGGTGGTGATGGAGGAGGTGAGGATGGAACCAGGTGGTGATGGAGGAGGTGAGGATGGAACCAGGTGGTGATGGAGGAGGTGAGGATGGAACCAGGTGGTGATGGAGGAGGTGAGGATGGAACCAGGTGGTGATGGAGGAGGTGAGGATGGAACCAGGTGGTGATGGAGGAGGTGAGGATGGAACCAGGTGGTGATGGAGGAGGTGAGGATGGAACCAGGTGGTGATGGAGGAGGTGAGGATGGAACCAGGTGGTGATGGAGGAGGTGAGGATGGAACCAGGTGGTGATGGAGGAGGTGAGGATGGAACCAGGTGGTGATGGAGGAGGTGAGGATGGAACCAGGTGGTGATGGAGGAGGTGAGGATGGAACCAGGTGGTGATGGAGGAGGTGAGGATGGAACCAGGTGGTGATGGAGGAGGTGAGGATGGAACCAGGTGGTGATGGAGGAGGTGAGGATGGAACCAGGTGGTGATGGAGGAGGTGAGGATGGAACCAGGTGGTGATGGAGGAGGTGAGGGAGGAGGTGAGGATGGAACCAGGTGGTGATGGAGGAGGTGAGGATGGAACCAGGTGGTGATGGAGGAGGTGAGGATGGAACCAGGTGGTGATGGAGGAGGTGAGGATGGAACCAGGTGCTGATGGAGGAGGTGAGGATGGAACCAGGGTGTGATGGAGGAGGTGAGGATGGAACCAGGTGGTGATGGAGGAGGGGAGGATGGAACCAGGTGGTGATGGAGGAGGTGAGGATGGAACCAGGTGGTGATGGAGGAGGTGAGGATGGAACCAGGTGGTGATGGAGGAGGTGAGGATGGAACCAGGTGGTGATGGAGGAGGTGAGGATGGAACCAGGTGGTGATGGAGGAGGTGAGGATGGAACCAGGTGGTGATGGAGGAGGTGAGGTTGGAAGCAGGTGGTGATGGAGGAGGTGAGGATGGAACCAGGTGGTGATGGAGGAGGGGAGGATGGAACTAGGTGGTGATGGAGGAGGTGAGGATGGAACCAGGTGGTGATGGAGGAGGTGAGGGAGGAGGTGAGGATGGAACCAGGTGGTGATGGAGGAGGTGAGGATGGACTCGATGATGGAGGTGTAGAGTTGTACCATCATGGTCCGTGGCAGGTCGAATTTCCTGTATTTGGGAAGAACTTGTCTCAGATTAGCTCTGTTGAAGTCACCTAGCACGACAAGGAGGTCTTGCAGAGTGCAAACTGGGACAAAACAACACATAACATAGCACACCACAACACTATGGCTGCCGTGGTCAGCACCATCTTGCTCAAGCTTAAAGACTGATGTGTGTGTGGGTGTGTGAGTGTCTCTCTCTCTCTCGCTCTCTCTCTCTCTCTCATTTTCTCTCTCTCTGTCTCACGCCCCCTCCCCTCTCTCCATCTCTGTGTCTTGGTTTGAACACCACTGCAGGCCTGGTCTGTATGCATGAGTTCACCTGGGATTCAACATCGTTTTCATCTCCCAGCAGTGAGCAGCTTAAGACCAAACTGTCGTTTTCCAGATTGAACACTGAGGAGTTTTGAGACGTCCAAAACGACTGGTGCTGCAGTTTTAGGCTACTGAGCTAGTGCCCCAGGTGGCAGAAACGGGTATTGCAGGTTAGGAAAAATGCCGAAGGTAATAATCATTGAATGATTTCTGTTCAGGCTGGCACCTCTATAGAGGGGAGGAGGAGTTCTAGCGTGTGCATTATGTATTATGTGTATGTTGGGATACATCGTTCACACAGAGCACCTCGTGTGTCAATCAGCAGACACACACAAGCAGACACACACACACACACTCACTCACTAACTCACGCGCACACACACACCACACACACACACTTAAACACATGTGCACACACACACACACACACACACACTCACTCACTCACACACACACACACACACTCACTCACACACACACATTCACTCAAACATACAGATGTGGGAACATAAGAATGTAACTTGCTGCAGCATTTCACGTCGCGGTATTTGGCAGGGAAATCCCGTTGGAAATCTCGTGGGATTTCAGATGGGTGTTATTTCGTTTTAGTGATGCACTACCGCCAGGGGGCGTCTTTGAGTAGATTTAGCAGGCTGGGCTCTGTTTTTCTCCTATAGTCTACGAATGAAGCATCATTAAATTTCACATTCTTTAATTTAAATGCTCTGTTGTAAAGCACTTTGAGCTGAAGGTATCTGTATGAAAGGGGCTATACAAATAACGTTTAATTGTTATTATTACCTTGTTCTCAAACACATGTTTTATCCACCTCGATGTAATTTAATTATTACGAACACCTATAATATATCTAGGCCTACAGTAGCCTATCTATCTCGGCAACTGACGTCGGGTCAAGACGTGGTGGCTGTTTGGTCAAATGCGCAAAATAACAGTATTGTAAATATATTTGTTAGTAAAGATGTGGTGAACGTGAGGGTTTTGCGTTTTGTTTCTGGAACGCATTCAACTGTTAGGCTACTCGTAAACCCCGGAAGTAAATTTGAAGACGGGGCATAATGTAGCCAAGTCTGAGCGCAGTAGGCTATATGGCTTCAGCACGATACAAAGAAAAAATAAGCTTGATCGACTTGTGGATCCATACAAAATTGAAATAGTCGCCATGAGTAAAGATCACTCATTGCCAATCATATCCGGACATTAACTATCTTGTGCATAGCGGCAGGTTTGACAGTGAGACATCAACCGATAATTGTAATAATGCGATTATTGAAATGGTCTTGTGAACGCCTTTATCTGATTTCCAAAATCGGGGTAAGGTCCATAGGACGATTGTGGGTTTTCATTTGCACATAACTATATTTTAATAAAACATTGAAGTCCGCCTGTCAATGACTTTCCCTAAAATTGTGTTCTGTTGCACCCCCTATTGTTAAATTATAAATGAAAAAAACATACACAATATGTTGTTATTTGAATGATCTTGAATATATATATTCAAGATCATTCAAATAACAAAATATCGTGTATGTTTTTATTTATTTATAGCCTACCGGCCGCCAGCTGTTCAATGAACGGCTATAGGGAATGCGCAGTTTCGCGCTGGCTACAGCCTATTATATGAACAGTTTTGCGCTATGTAGGCTATTATAAATAGGCCTAAGTATTATTCATTGGGAATAGCTTGGACTCGCTGGGGACTGGTGGAGAGACGCAGAGCCTCCCCAGACGCGACATCTCCAGTTGGCTGTGTATTTGAGCTGCCGCCTCAACCGTGCGTAAGAGCAGAGCGCATCATATAGCTACAACTAGTAGCCCATAGCCATTAAAACGGCTTATTGTTTTATTCATATATCAACTAGATAATTCGATAATAATGAGTAGCCTATAAAATGAATTCAATAGGGCAAGCCTTAAGTTGTAGCCTAGGCTACAGTACAATCACAAGACGTATAGGCCTAGCCTATCGTAAAAAGCGTTGCGTTCTCATAGGCCTATATTAACTTAGATAATTATTAATTATGCTCAGGTCATAATGTCCGTTGAAAATAATTCCCTCTAAGCAGAATTTGAATTGTATTAAAATAGGAAATGATTCCTTCTAGGTCTATATAAAAAAAAACATTTTTCTAATGTGTAGCCTATAGGCGATGAACAAAACCACAATGTAGCCTGCTTAGCGAGCGAGAGGGCAGTCTACCATAAAGTGTATAACCATAATGTAATATATCTAGACTACATGCATTGTGGTATTTCTTTATATAGCCAATTGTTTCTCAATAAACAGTTATGTCATCCTCTGAGTCCGAATGTAGGCTAATAGACCGGCAGCTCTAAATGCCTTCCCAATCAATGAGACATGGTTGTAAAAATGATGTTTTATTGATGAAAAGGGTAAAACTGAAGAGTCATTGCATTGATCGATGCAGTCCGCTACCAGCAAACACTGAAAATACAGGTCCTCCAGCGAACCTGGACTAGACTATTGTAACCCCCCACCCCCCCAAATTCTTTTATATTCAAATAAACTGGAGGAACCGGTTTCCTAGCCCTGGATCGTGGGAGTAGCCTGCGTTAGCGGGTGCTTTGCCATGACCGGCCATTGAATTTATGTGTTGCCATTCATTTAAACCACCATCTCATCTAGACTACTTCTGTTGCTGCATTTTTACATTTATGCTTTCATGATTTTAGAGCGCAATAAACATTTTTGCAGGATTCCAAAAAGTCCATCCATTCATCCAACTTTGTTCTGAGCGCAGCGCAGGCTGGTAGCCTACTGTCAAGGCTCACGACTGATGCACTCCCTTAACACGTCTCTTCCCAGGCCATCAAGATAATTTCAATATGAAAGACCTTGGGATTCCAGGAGTCAAGGCCGTTTCAGACGGGGAGCGACATTCCGCCTGCGTTCTGCTCGGAGCGGGGGAGGCACGCGTCCTGCGCGCAGCGGGGCAAGCTGACTACAATTCAGCTCTTGTCGCGGGCGGGCGTGTGCAGCATAGTTCCATATGAGAACACTCCTCGGTCCAATTCCGTATAGTAGATCAGCCTGTGTAGCCTACTTTCAACGAATGTATTATTAGACATAATATCATAATAATATATAAAGCCTTCAACGACCTCCTGCTGCCTGCCTGATGGTCTCAGGGCTAAAGAGACCGCGCGATCATTCCTCTAGCTGCTTTGCTGCTAATGCGAGTTCGTCTCCGTTCCTGCCCGAGAAACAGAAGTTGAACTTATAGCATCAAAATAGCTACAGGAATCAACGTTGTAAAGTTATCTATCTGCTTTTTAGCCACCGACAGCTACCGTTAATATTATGGAAGCTGCTGTCGTGAGCTAACGTGCTATCACGGTCTCATCGTGCAGCTTCACAGCCTGCTATTAGCAGACAGCATTAAGTTGACAAAATCACACTTGCACATCATTAGAATTCCAACCATTTATATGGGATTTATCATTCAACTAAACATGGAACCTGAATAGCCTAGGCTACTACCTGATATTTCAACCTGCTGCCATCAGTGATCGGCGCGTCTGCTTGTTTGAGTCATGAATATCTTACGCAGTTACATTCCATGTGTCCCAAAACTGTTAAATAATTCCCCATGTAGTTCACTATGAGTCGCACTCAATACATCCATGGTAATAGGGAGGGAGTGAGTGAACCATTTCAAACACATCTCTGGTCATCTCCGTTAGCCATCTTACTCGTCCTGATGCCATGTTCCATATGAGAACACTCAGCCTAATGTATTAAACTTCTACTTGTCCCGACAGTTAACAGATATAGACCCGGCGACAGTTACAGAGATAGAAACTATAAATAGATAGGCTTTGTTCGTAATAATTAAATTACAACCAGACAGACAACAAGGAGTTTGAGAACGGTAGGCTAATCTAATGTGCGAGCCAGCAATGGGTCAATGAGTGGTATTACAGCGCCCCTATGGGCAGGCGAGCGGTGGTGCGGAATGACGTAAAGCGCCTGTTAGAATACCGCGGGTCAAGTTACATTCTTATGTTCCCACATCTGTACACACACACACACACAAGCGCTATTGAACCCAGAGGTTGTAACCCGAGGACTTGGCACTGGGAGACTGTGGCTTTCAACCTGACCGCTGGCCTTCCCTGCCCTGACAGAGGGGCCATTTTAATTGCTTCCATGCGGGCGGAGTGCTGTCAGGAGATAAGGGCGACACGGACTCAGGCATCAGTAACAGGAAGAGCCAAGCGACCACAGAGACGGGTTCCCAGCGGGGCTGATGAGGGGGGAGGTGGTGGAGTCGTGGAGTCGTCTGACCTGGGGGAGGAGTCATCTGACCTGGGGGAGGAGTCATCTGACCTGGGGGAGGAGTGGTCTGACCTGGGGGAGGAGGAGTGGTCTGACCTGGGGGAGGAGTCGTCTGACCTGGGGGAGGAGGAGTGGTCTGACCTGGGGGAGGAGTGGTCTGACCTGGGGGAGGAGTGGTCTGACCTGGCGGAGGAGTGGTCTGACCTGGCGGAGGAGTCGTCTGACCTGGGGGAGGAGTGGTCTGACCTGGGGGAGGAGTGGTCTGACCTGGGGGAGGAGTCGTCTGACCTGGAGGAGGAGTGGTCTGACCTGGGGGCGGAGTCGTCTGACCTGGGGGAGGAGTGGTCTGACCTGGGGGAGGAGTCGTCTGACCTGGGGGAGGAGTCGTCTGACCTGGGGGAGGAGGAGTGGTCTGACCTGGGGGAGGAGTGGTCTGACCTGGGGGAGGAGTGGTCTGACCTGGGGGAGGAGTCATCTGACCTGGGGGAGGAGGAGTCATCTGACCTGGGGGAGGAGTGGTCTGACCTGGCGGAGGAGTCGTCTGACCTGGGGGAGGAGTGGTCTGACCTGGGGGAGGAGTCATCTGACCTGGGGGAGGAGGAGTGGTCTGACCTGGGGGAGGAGGAGTGGTCTGACCTGGGGGA